>NC_052475.1:16097485-16316594 GCF_009730915.1 Dioscorea cayenensis subsp. rotundata | reverse complement strand
ATGATAGTCAACAATAATATATGAATAGAGCGAAAACATTGATTTAAACAAAAACATTCCCTTGTTTATGCTTTCTGTTCCTTTATTTACAATATAAAATGCCATTACATTGTCATTATTGCATTGATAATTAAAACTCAATCATATTATAAATGCTTACGACACGCTATTCTCTAAAGAACAATCATGGCATGATTTCTTAATTATTACACTACCTAACATCCACTCATATGATCATTATATACCACTCCTTTACATCCTTCCAACAAGTTAATAATTAAACCACATTTAGTTTATTTCCGCATTGAGCCACAATCAAGCCATGTATAGCTCACAGGCAAAGGCAAACCATACGCTCGGTGTCTATCTAGGTCAGTGTGAGCTCTAGCTAGGGATTATATAATATAATATTATAATAGTTTTTTTAATATATATTTGCATTATTATACAACAACTTAACATGTTGCACTTTATTCATATATTCAATATAATATAATTTATGCTTATATGGTTAACTAACTAAATTATATGAGTAACTAATACACACATATATCTCACAATAGTAGCATTTATTTAATAATAATAATAACAATATATACAATGATATTGTTGCATATATATGGGGAGAAAAATACAAAAGCACACTCTTATATTACATATTTATTTAGTAGAATTACTATTGCATTGGGATATTAAAACACACCACACCATTTTAATAAAAGCAAGCTGTTCCCTTTTTCACACATCTAAAAACAATCATGACTCTGAAGCAAGTCTTCTTTTTCCATCAAAGTCATAACTACATCCGGGGTTGCTTCGATTGGCATGCCTCATTCATCACTGATGCTGCACTCTTCTACCTCATTAGAAAGTAGTGCAATACTTTCTAATAAAATCTCATTAGCATATTTTAATTCTTGTAGTTCATCTTTAACCTCAAACAGCTCTCTCTCATTCACATCTTTAATAATAATATTATAAATATTTTTTAGATGATTTATAGCACGTAAAACAGCATTATTTTCAGCTATCTTTTTGGTAGGTCCTTTCGATCCAAGTTGTTCATGAACTCCACATGTATCTTCAAACATGATTTTGCATACAAAACATGGTTTATGATCTGGTCCATGTTTTCCGCACTCATAAATTGCAGGTGGTAATACTAATTTCTCTAAAAGTTCTTTAAATATTACCTTAAATTGTACATCAACAACAATAGGGCCGCTATGTTCCATTTTTTCCACCTGGTGTGATTTATCAAAAACAAATAAAATCCTTAGTTATTAAATTGATCTTAATAATACATAACGCATACATATGTATTAAGAAAATTTGTAGTAGTTCTCCTAACAAATATATATTTTTTGAAATCAATAAAATAATATCTCTGGTTAACTTTTATTAAAAAATATATATAAATATGCAAGAATTTTAAATAGTTATTTTTAATGAACTTGGATTGTGTAACAAATAACATTATCATTTGTAAAAAAAGGGTTTATTTTTCCCAAACTGGTTTTCTTTAAAAATATATATCTTCTTCTGGGTTTTTATCCACCAAAACTCTCTAAGAAATCATATCTCTACTTTTTTTTCAAAATATATCTCAACCCGTTTTTCCCAATCATATCTCTTTTCTTTTCCCCAATCATATTCTACTTTTTTTTCAAAATATATCTTAACCGGGGGGTTTTTTTTTGTTTTATATTCATCAAACCTCTCTAACCAATCATATCTCTATTTTTTGTCCAATCGTAAGAGTTCATTACAATAATGCCTTAAAAAAATCTTTTAAAAACTGGCTTTAAAATTTTAAAAATTTTCACTCCCACACATTTTACAGATTATTAAATAAAACCCTAAACTTTTGGTTAATTACAATCCTACCAATTTTCCTTTAAAAAAAACAATTTAAGTTTTCAAATTTTTCAAATTTTCACATTCAAACTTTTTAGATATTTTTGTATTATAAAAGGATCCTCATTTTTTAAAAATTTCATAATACCATTATCATCTGATATTTGCAAGAAGTTTCTCTTAATTTAATTACAATAGAAATTAAATTCAATAATTTCCAAGTATATGAACATTAAATACATATGTTAATGTGACCCATTAAGAGGTTGTCATCAAATTTTAGTAGAGAACATATTTTTGGAAACATATAATATTAACAATAATAATAATGATGATGAGATAATAATAATAATAATAATAATAATAATAATAATAATAATAATAATAATAATAATAATATAGCCCCCTTTTTTTTGTAACCATCACCACGTTGTATTAAACAAACCTTAAATCAATGAGAAAAATCAAATGGGTTTTAAAATTATTATAAGATAAAAAAAGTATAACAAAATAAACATAAAGGATGTTAGTTATTAAAATTAACAAATAAAAAAAAATCATAACTAAAAGATTTACTTAATCTTTAATAGCCTCAGCCAACCTTCAAACAATGTCTAAGATGTGTGGGCCAAACAATATTTAAGATGTGTGGGACAAAAGTGGAAGTTAACTTTGTTACAATGCATTGAGATGGTTTTATAAGCAATGGATGGCAGTTGAGATTTATTTGATCTAATATAATTAATGTACATGTACTTGCGAAATCAAAGTAATTTTAATGCAATGTCAGGATAAGATCACACTTGCAACTAAATATACACATGTCAAGAAATTGTGTTGATTCCATCCAATGGTGGGCCCATGTAAGATTAATTAACATTAGGATTGCATTTACTAACAATTGAATGCTATAGATAAAAAATTATTGAGCTTGCAAAGATAAATGACCATTCCTATCTAAAATGCACTGAGCTACCAACGTGTCAATTCTATTCAATTCCTGCCATTAAACTTATATATGTACTCAGAATCCAATCCAAATCTAAACAAAAATTTGGATTTCAAATATATGATTTCATATGAGAAAAGTACAATTTCTATCAATTCATATCAGTTTCATACTTATCAGACAAAGATTTGAGAAAAGTACAAATTCTATCAATTCATATCAATTTCATACTTATCAGACAAAGATTTGACAAAAGTACAAATTCTATCAATTCATATCAATTTCATACTTATCAGACAAAGATTTGAATTCTCAAAATGCTAACGTGTATATCCTATTTAATTCATATATCAACTTGATACTTATATCAGAGGAAATCATAAGCTAAAACATATGGGAAGCAAACAAAGCATGTAAACAAATTTAAAACCTCCCAATTATATGATATATATATATATATATGCATGCAATTCTGCATTTTCCTAGACACACAACAACCCTATTTCGATCAGCTTCAATGCTTCATTCATTGTATATGGACCTCCAAGCAAAGGATACATCAACTCCAGTGCCTTTCCTTCAACCCACAAATACCACATCTATTATATTTCAATATAATTTATAGTTATGATCTCATCCATTACTGGTTTTAATTGTTGTGAATTAACATATTAACTTACATTTCTGATAAGAGTCAGGCCATGTTCTTCAAGATGAGTTTTTTTGTAGAAAAGCCTCAAGTTCCTCTCCTGATGAACATAATAATAACCATAATAACAACGAAATCAGCTTGACAAACATCACATCAACATGAAGAAGAAGCAGTGAAACACCTGCAGATCCATCATTGCCATGTATCGCTGGAGTGGCACTTTATAGTGGCGAAGACTGTGCATGATCTTCCTGTCCTGAAGAAAACAACGCAAAAAATGATGTCATAAGAAGTGCATCTCATACATTTGGTGGTGCAATAAACAGAGAGAAAAACAAACCTGAAGGTCTTGGTTAACCACAGCAGGAGAGAGGAGGCCACGTAAGTAGTGTGCATCTCTCTCTTTCTCATTGAAAGCAAGCCCTTTGTTGTGGTGTGGATCTCTCAACAGTGAGTAGCCACTATGGAACAAAATTTCATTCAATAAAGATTGGATTTTTCCAGACTTTGATCCAGAATTATATCGAAACTCGGAATTTTCTAGAATAAAATTGGAAATTGCATGAAAAACAAACGGAGCAACAATTCAACACATCAATCCGCAATTCAAAATTCATAGAAGATAAAAATGAAAGAATTGATTCAACCATCCCAGTACAATTTAAAATTCCCCGCAAATCTAAAATAAAAAAGATACAGAATCGAGAATCATTATATATATATATAAGATACATAAAAGAACAACATATCTAAAATAAGGAAAAAAAATTAAAGGAAAAAAACAAACGGGGATAAAATTATTGAGCAATTACCCAGATCTAATATTAAAAGGTAAAATAGAAAAACTCAAGAACCACGATTAAACAAATGGAAGCTTGGAAAGCGACCACAAAAGAAAGAGGGAAACAACAAAAAAAAAAGTGTCAAAAAAATAAAGAATAAAAAGTGATGAAAAAAACAAAGAACGGACAGAACCAAAGAGAAGCATCTCGGTCCAGATCCAGACCTAGGAACATAGACGGCCCAGGGGGTGACATGCTGCTCCTCCGTGGCATGATCCTCGCCATAAACATCCTGCACGCCACCACCAACGACAGATTTCACGTCCACCACTGAGGCAGCAGCCGACCCGTTGCTCTCACTCGCATTCTCCATTGCCAAACTCCCGTTCTTCGCTCTTTCGGAGCTGGAAAAAGTCTTCTGGGATGGTGAGGAGAAGCTTGACAACGGGGAGCGTGGCACGATCATCGCCATAAACATCCTGTACGCCACCACCAACGACGGATTTCACGTCCACTACCGAGGCAGCAGCCGACCTATTGCTCCCACTCACATTCTCCATCGCCAAACTCCCTCTCTTCGCTCTTTCAGAGCTGGAAAAAGTATTCTGGGATGGTGAGGAGAAGCTTGAGAATGGGGAGATGTGGAGCTTTTTAGGGTTAGGGTTTCGGGTCGGGGTTGTTGGGAAGCTAGAGAGGTGGTGGTATACTGAGCTGCAGGAACTCATTGGGAAGCTAGCGAGGTGCATGGTATATTGAACCGCATGAACTCATTAACAACAAACCAAACACCCAACCAATACCAGGCCAAATGTCATTTAGTAATCAATTGAAAGTTAAGATATTTTGAAGAGTGGTATGCTGAGCCGCAGGAACTCATTAAGAAAACAAACACCCAACCAATACTATATGCCCAAATGTCCTCACAGAAATCAATTTGGTAAAGAAGATATATAGGGGATAAGTTTAAGAGTAAGTATATATATATATATATGTCTGAATATTTTCCCCCCAAGTTAATTAGATAATTAATCAATTAATTAAGGGAAAATTACTGTTCACCCATCGTAATTATCAAAACTTCCCAAAAACCCCCTCCAACTTTTATACACCCTGGACAACCCTCCGTTATATTTTACATTCCCTTTAACCCCCCGCCGGTAAGTTAAAGTAGGTTTATGATATGAAATTCTATTTTTGCCCTTGCAAAAGGAGGGAAAAATGGCGCCCAATCATATCATGTCCAAAATTTATTCAGGTTTTGCAATTTTTTTTGCCTCCTGCTTGCTTTTTCTCAAACAAAGTTTAGAAGGCTCATATCTTATTGTTCTTGTTCTTATTCTTGTTCTTCTTTTTCTTCTTCTCATTTGGTGTTTAAGTGTGCATTCTTTTCTTTTAGTGCGTGTATTATGCGGTTCAAAAGGGCTTGCAATGCCGCTGTTGTTTGCGACCGCCTGTGACGACGGATAAAAATCACAGATGAGAAGGCAACCTGGGCGTCCTAGACAAAAGAGGATCGAGTCGTAAGCATCCGAGGTCCGTGAGGTGCCTTGTAGCCATTGCCACTCTTCTGGTCACAATCGAAGATCGTGCAATGAATCTGTTGCCGAGTAGGCATTGTGTATTGTGTATATACTTCTTATTATTGTTTAAATATTGAACTTTATATTTAAATATATCTATTACAGTTTAAATATTTGCTTCTCTGTTTAACTTTTTAATTTATCGTTTAAAATACATTTGAATCCGCTTAAAATATACAACGCGATTGTGTTTTTGGTCCCCCCAAGCATAATTAATACACGCTCGGTTCCCCAAGCGTTTCCACTCCCGGCCTTCATTAAAATCGAAAGCCGAAGCGGCAGCAGGCTGTTGGATTTCGCAGTGTAAATGGGAAGGAAGAACCATTTCGTTGAACATACAACCACTCTCCTTCCTCTTCTTCTTGTGTGATGGTCATCCTGTCGAGTCGAAGACTTAGTGTTCACAACATCCGCTCCATTCAAACCACATTTTTTTAGATCATAGACTTTTTACAGGATGTGTCATGATTGTTTTCCTCTGGTACGTCATCCATAAACAACCTGTAGGTGAAAACTTGCTTTTTCTTAGCCAAGTCGAAATGCTCGCCTTCTTGCTCTACGTGTAAGCAATAACGGAAGTGTGTTTCGACTTTGTCAAGAAAAGAAGGTTTCACTTACAAGTTGGTTGTGGATGATTACCAGAAGAAGGCTCATCACATATCCTTTAAAAAGGATTTGATTTAGAAGAAAATGTGGTCTGACTGGAGCGAGTGTTCTGGACACCCTATTCGAAGGTGTACTTGGACGATTCCGAAGTCCGTGATGGTTACGTCATGCGTTAAATGGAGAGTTTGAAGCTTAAACAGAGAATTTTTGTATTGCCTAACGTGAACATTCTATTTTTTTTTTTAGAGATTTGTATATGCCATTGTAATTACGTTGATATTTAATAAGAAAATGAATGTTGTATTGTATTGTCTTACGTGAACATTCTATTTCTATCAGAGATTTGTATTTTAAGTACATTTCATTGTAAAACAGCTGATTTTTTATAAAGATACAAAGTTACTTGTGTGCCAACTTTTCATTTTTAAACAGAGAAAACATTATTCTTACAGTTGATAGTTATTTTCGCAAGTGACTAGCTCGTCTTAAATTGTAACATGGATATTTAAACAATGACATTGATAATTAAACAATGAAACTTATAATTAAACAATGAAAGTACAAGTTAAACAATGAAACTGGATTGTTAAAGAAAGAGTCAAGTATATAAATATAGATACATGTAAATTTACATTGACAAAATTTGTCATGTTCTTCGGAAAAAATGAATTGAATTTAAACTGGTTTATATTCAAAACTAAAGAATGTATACAATGACTATGAACCCGCTTGCGAACACTCCCCTTTGGCAGTGATGCCGGCTACCCTCCCCTCCTTAAGTATGCGGGAAACATACTTTAATCGCAGATAAGGGACGTCCGTCTGCGGTAGCTGTAACTTTTCATCGGTGAGTAACTGCTCGATAAACCGCATGACATAGACGCTGCAGTCGACACTTCCTTTTTTTTTTGTCATGGGGTTTCAGTGTCGTGAACAAGCGGGAACTTTGCGGTCGCCGACTCGCCCAACTCCATGTCGATACAAAGGTCGAATAGGTTCCGCTGTCGAGGTATACAAGTTGATATTAGAATGCCGATTATTTACTGAACACTATTACTCAAACACAAATTATTAAAGCACTTACCATTTCTAGCACGTTTTTATCGTATTCCTCGCTTTGACATGAAGAATAATGCCTGTATTCTTGTTTGTCATTGTCAAGGACGGCGACATGGAAGTGGCCACTCATAATTATCGGGAGGATGACAATGTCAACTTCATGCAAGTTGCGCGCGGCATCTCTGATCATAGCCATAGTGGATTCATGTGCATCGTCGCCCTGCTTTGACATGAACAACGCTAGTGGTCGTGTGATGGAGGCACGCTTCTTATAACGATATGGCACTACGCTCATCGACTTTTGCAATATACATACGAAAGCGTCCATCACATCGTCTGCAACCATCTCTTTCCCCTCAAGCAGGTCGAATAGATTGGACCGTGTGGTGCTGACAGAGTCATTCTTCCACACGACAGTGCTATGGTTGAACGGAACATAGATACGTAAACAATATTGTAAATATTTAACTGATACAAAAAGATTTAAAATTCTATGTAAAATATTTAAATGTTAACGATATAAATTAAATGGTAACGTATAATAGTTAAAGGTTAACATCTATATATTTAAATACTATATTGAATGTTTGAATGTTAACTGTAATACTTAAATGGTTGTTGTTCTTTATGGATTGTGTCCATCTTTGATGACGCACTATCAGACGCCGGTTCCACCGGGTTCATGCTGTCGTTAACAACAGAGTCAACGATCTTATCCACCGCGATAATCTCAGCGTTATCTACGATCTCCTCCACCGTGACGGGCATGTTATCAATGGTAACACCATTAGCCGCTGATGGTGTTGTAATTGTTTCATCATCAGTCAGCGGTGGAGATGGAGGCATTATTGTTTTCCTCTTTTTTGCAAGCCTCTTCGAATAAGGCCGCCTTCGAATGGTCACCCTGATGATGTCCTCATCGTCGAATTTCGACGGCGCGTCCGTCCCGGGTGCTTCATTTGTTTGGAGGGAAGGTGCAGTCGATTGTGAGTGTGACCGGCCTTCTAATGCCTCAACCCAAGTGACAAGCCGAGGGAACTTGATCATCAAAATCTGCCATGCCTGAAGAAGAGTTACAGTGACATCCTCGCCTAGTGCCGGCGGGGGCGCTGCCACGGTCGGGGGGCTGCCACGGTCTAGCGGGGTAGGCGAGGGCTTCTCCGCCCTCGAGGAATGTGTGCACGTTTTGGGCTGAAAGTAGGAGAACGACGTCGAGCGCGCACGGAAGAGGTTGCCCTCTCATCTTGTCTTCGAGCAAATGGTTCCGGAGCAATAGCATCCAACCGACGGTTGGCCCAAACAAATATTTCTTCATTAGCATTCGCCGGAACCAGCTCAGGAAACTAACATGTGTAAACCAAACAATCTTAGCGAAATCATTCAGTTTAAACAATAAAAACTATATTTAAACATGTAACTTATATATTTAAACGTTATAGCGTATTATGTTAAACAGAGAACAAAATATTTAAATATTAAAGAAACGGTTTAAACGGTAGATGAACAAAGTTAAACGGTAAATAATATTTTTAAACATTAACGTCTACGGCTAAACACATTGTTTTTGAATTATTACCTCTTTTCCTTAGAGAGATGACAAACTCGTTTCTATCGTCGCTTGCTTCCGGTAAGTATTTTCACCGTAGCGTAGCATCCTTGGGATCTTGCAGAAATGGACTTTCTTTCCGCTTCCGGTCAGCTCGTAAAACAAGATGTTAAGCGCGACTGTGCAACCCTTAACATACCCGGTGTTGGTCTTCTTCCACGCGCATCTAGATAGCACTCGAGCGGCGCCTTGTGGAATGTTCTCCATAAGCCACTTGTGTGTCGCCTGCGCCCATGCATATCGCCCCATGGCAGGTAGATCATTGACATAATCAATGATCCAGTTAGGAATCGAGCAGGACGTATTTGGGAAGAGGATTGTACCCAGGAGGTACACCATCAGTAGTTTGGCAAAAAAATTTTCTTCTCCCCTCTGACGAACGAGTTACTGAAGAGTGCTCCTGATGGAGTCTCTGTGTCTCTCGTACGTTTTCGATAAATACCTCTCTTCGAAAGCTGAGCGTGTTTTCTTCTTCTGAAACACGACTGCGTCTCTATCGCAACGCAGACCAAGAACGAGGGCCACATCTTCAGGCCTGAAAGTTAGCATGTTTTCCCCGATCCTGAATTTATTGGTGCGGCTATCGTACCTTTGCAACAGAGAATCAAGAAGAACCCGCTCTTGGAATACAGCTTCCAACTCAGTAAATGCTGCGAACGGTGTCCTTCGGATGATCTCCCAGTATCGAGGGATCATGTGAACTTTCAATTCAGCCACGGTCTCCACTACCGGTGTCATGTAGCATCGCCCATTAACTAGATTGACCGCCATAATCACAAGCCTGCGACAATAACAACACATTTAGACATCAGTATTCACAAATTGATAAGCGGAAATATAAGTTGTTAAACGGTAAACTCTCAATTCTTAAACATTGATATCATTTGTTAAACAGAGACCTATACTATTAAACAAAGATACAAATAGTTAAATGGAGACGACAAAACTTAAACGGTAAAAGCTCATTATTTAAAGCGTGAGACCTCATTTTTTTACAATCGCAACCATATCAATCGAAAGGGTAAACGTAGATTATAAACATTACACAAATCACAACAATCGAAAAAAACCATTTCCATCGTAGTACTGCAGACGAAAATGTAAAAACAAAACAAAAAAACCCTAGCGAGAGATCTCCCTGCAGACTAACAAAAACCCCAGTTGATAAATCCCCATACGCAGCTTGATGTCTTCCAAGAAAAACAAAATCACAAAACAAAATCGAAAAATGTCTTTTCGTAACAGAATAGTTAACAAAAAATCATAATAAATACCTTAGACTGTAAAGTGATGAAATGCCGAATACTTGCGCGGGACTTCTCCTTCGAGACGCCGGTGGAAAGGGAAGAGCTGGAGACGCAAGTTGAGAGAAGACAAATGGCTGGAGACGCGAGTTGGAGAAGACAAGCAGCTGTAGTCCTAAGAAAAACCCACCCACATCCTCTCACACCGCCAAAATGGGTGCAGCCACGACTTCCCGTGCAAGGGCATTTTCATCCATAAAATTTAAAAAACACTCCGTTTAATGCCGTTACATACTTTGGGGGTTTGAAAATCATGGAGTGTAAAAGGGAGGGGTATTTGGGGATTGCAAAACTATGTGATTTTTTTGGCAATATGGCAAAGTTGGGTTTTTTTTTTTGGCAATTCAGCGATTAATTAATTAGATTGAGAAAATATCCAATAGACCCAAGTGAAGCGAATCACAAGGAAAACAAACGGCTAGGATGCGTTTATGAGAGACACGTGCCAATTCGACGACTCCGTTTTCAAGTGTTCGTCTTCCTCGATATCAAAACCCTGTGGATTTACGAGAACTCCGACGGCTCTTCTTCTCACCTTGCGAGCGCATCCGAGCATTCTTCTCCTCTTCGCCATGGAGGAGGAGCCGATGATCAGGAGAGTTCGCGTGGTCTTCGATGACCATCGCCACCTCCTCACCAAGCCCCAGCGCTTGGACGGCCTAAAAAAATGCTGGCTTCTCCTCCGCCCTAAGCTCGCTACCATCTCCGATCTCTCCTCTCATCTCTCCCGACGTTTTCATCTCCGCCGATCCTGCCCCCTTGGGCTTGTTCTCTCGGTAAGCCATACCTCTCTTCATTGTCGAAATGCTGGTGTTATTGGGTTTTTATTTGTGGCAGGATCGCTGATTAGTGGTCTTTAAGGAGAAAAAAAGCACTGAAAAGATAGGGTTGGTCGTAACTTTTCTAGTTCTTGGGTATTTGTGAAAGAAATTTGTGGTTTTGATGATGGATTTGCATGTTGATTCTTATTCAGCTAAACTTGGGCATCGTATCTGATGATTTTTTATTTTTAAGTAGAAGCCTCGAAGTATATATATATATTTTTAATTTCTTTTCCCTTTATTTCATTTAGTATGCACAGAATGATTCTGGCTTAATTTTTGAAAATGTCCTTGGCAGACAGATAATCTAATATCAAAGTATCTCATGATACTTGCTGTTTTTCCTGCTAAGAAAATGGGTTTAAAAACTTAGTTTTACTTTGGGTGTTATTCTTTTACTATATAAGAAGGAATTGGATAACTTTTGGGTTGTGAGAATAAGAGCCACATATTTTGGTATTCACAAGAAATTTTTGTAACTTGCAAATTACTGTTTAGAGCTGGCTCATTAATATTGTGCATATTTTTGGCAGAATACACGAAAGCACAGTTTAATGATGTGTATAGGCATTAGTTCTACTCTTTTCATTGTCCACATCAAGAACATAATCCGTTTGTTGAATTGATTTTCTTTTGTAATTCATTGCTTCACATGGAATCTAGCCTTTATAATTCTCAGTCAGAAAGTGAGTATAACAAAAGATTTGATTAATAGGCTATGAAGTATAAAAACTGACTTTTGTGGATCCTGGGTTGTTGCATGGTGGTTGAATAATCTCTAGATGAAACATTTAACAAGATTTTTAATTCTTGATTTCTGCTGCCTCAAAAAAGAAGCATTAAAATGCTAATTATGGTTTGTTCAATAATATTGGATAAGTGAATTGGAAAATACAATGGCCATTAACTTTGTTACCTTTCCATTTGGTTTAGAGAATTCATACTGAATGCACAATGGAAAAAGGGCTACTTTATTGGCTTTCTATGAACACTGAGATGATGGTACAATTTTGGGAATTTAATTTGAGTTGATCATAATATAATAATATAGTGTTCTAGTTGTTGATATTTCAGTTTTTAAAATGCATAAATTAGGTTGTAAACAGTGATTTTACCCTTGGGCTTAGTTGAAGATTTTCCTTCACTAAAATTCTTGCAATGCTGTGACAGACTTGAAGAAATGCTATGGCATTTCTTTTTCATTATTGTTCCAAGAACCTCAGATTCTCTATTGATGCAACTTGGAAGACATGTGATCTCTATAAATTATGGCTGTTTGGGTTCAATGTTGTTGTTAATGTAGCTGGTATTATGAGGTTTACTCTTCATTTTGTTGCGAGGTATTTATAGGCCTGTATATAGAGTACCTTTTACATCACTTCCGATGAGCACTGAAGCTATCTGTGGTTCTATCTTTTAATTTAGAAACAAGGTGTGAACATGGATTTGAATTCACAGTATAGAAGTTGAAACCGTATTTGGGTTCATATTTTGATATTTATAAGGTACATACTTGTAAACAGTTTCATATTTGTGATCTTGTTGCAAATTGACAGATCAATAGTCAAACTAGTGTGCATGCAGAAAAAAAAAGTAACCGATGAATTGGAGAGTTAGTTAGCAAGAAGAAACATTGTTTTTTGGGTTTTGGAAATTCTGAAATTTACTTATGTTTTTCTTCACTTGTGATCAACTCTAAATCCATCATGAAGATCTTTCATATGTTACCTGTAGATGATGACTTCCACTATGGCTAGCTTATATGTGATAAAGAGAAATAATACTGCCTAACTGCTATATTTTTTGTGAGAAATTACTTGGATGAATTTTAGCATAGGTTATCATCTAAAGTTACTCATTACTTAAAAGTTTTGAATTGTAAGAATATCACAGCATAAATATCTTCATCCTACCATTCATAAATGTACAAATGACCCTCTTTTATCTGAACTTAAGTTCTTTATTTTGTTTTGGTGGAAGTTTTTTAGTGTCTTGTATCCCCAACTTGAATTATATATTAGTGCCCATACCTAAGCTTGCCAAACATATTTTGTGTTGATGATGATGGTTCTTGTAAAGATGTTTCTATCATTTATTGGTTGTTGATTCGCGAGTGATGTTTTATATTTGCACTTCTACCATTTGATAATTTTACACGTATTGATTTATTTTGACTTCAAGTTGTTTTTCAACTTATGGATCATCAGTTCACAATTGTACAGAAATAAATTGTTGTTAGAAAAGATGTTGTTAAGAGGCAGGGCTATCAATCAACTGTTAAGATTTGGAAAGTTTTAAAGCACTTAATTATGTATCAAATATTTGCTAGTAGGAAAAGTGATTTGACAGTTATCAATTACTGCCAGACCATTCCTACTTTCATAAATCTTGCAATGCTGTGAATGGCGGGAAGATGAATGTTTCTGAAAGATACAGCATCAAATGTGAACTTTATACTTTGTAATTAGTTTCACATATTGATTATGTCTCAGGTTTGTAAACTATTATTAATTGCCTTTGAATGTTTTTATTTTTGCAGATGGATGGCTTTGTTCTGCCATCATTTGAATCAACTTACATCCTTAATGATGGAGATATCATCAGGTTACCCTCGTATAACCCTTCTCTTGCAGGTGTTGTTTATTTATGAGCTCTTCGTTTTATTATCATTTATGCCCATGCAATGATATATTATAAATTTTTTAGGACAGTACTATGATAGTTGGTAATGTTTTCCAAGTTGGATGAAAACAAGGGTTTAAGCACACTAAATCAATGTGTTACCATTTATCATTTTAAATTTAGTTGAAATCATAGAGTTGTTGGTGCTGCTATAAGATATATGGTTTTAAACACTGTTTTAAATGCCCCATGAAAGTTTCACCATTTTCAAAGTACCCTTAAGTTCCCATGGGGATAGATTTTCCTTCTGTGTAGAAAAATAGAGTGTTGCTGAAGTCCCTCCCAACTTTAATTTGCTACTTTTTGGCGTGTGTGAACTCTGATGTGCATGGTTCTTTTTCTCAGCTATATATGTAGTATTGCTTCACGTGTACCTAGGATGCTAATATGTTCAGGAACCAATGAAGAGGCTAGGGATCACACATTGTGAGATTACTTACGTTCTGCATACAATGGTTCCTTGATCAATTGGCAAGCAAGAATTCACATGAGCCACTTCCCTATAAAAATTGATATATATGGGCTTAGTGGTGATTAGTGTGAGTATGCTATTTAAGAATAGTACTGGGTGTATAGGTAGTGAATTTTAGATAGATACCTCTATTTCAATTTTTCAAATAGTCTCTCTTAAAAACAATAAAAAAGGAAAAACAATTCTCATTTTTAACTCTTGAATGTATATATTTATATATATTTTTGGTGAATGAACAAGTGGGTTAAGGGATTAGATTTGCTTGTGCTTGATGAGAAAAAAGAACTCCACGGTCTAATTGGTTGATGTATGCCACAAGCACACGGTTTGTCAAATAGTAATAAAGATATCATTCTTACAAGGACTATGTTGTTGATTACTCCCTCCGTTCCTTTTTATCTGTCACAAATCTATGTTCTTTTTTATCTGTCATTTTCTAGCATCAAGAAACATTTGTTATTTTTTTTCCAAAAATACCCTTAATATTAATATTCAACTCACTTGTTAGAATTAAATAAGAGAGAGAAATGTGAAGATATAAATTAGGGGTAAGTTTGGAAAGATAACTAATTTTTTTATAAAATTTTGTGAAATAACTAAGTTCCTTGGTATGTGAAATTCGGTTAACCACGACAGATAAAAAGGAATGGAGGGAGTATCGATCAATTGCAATAAAGAAACAAGCCAATGTTGAGTAAAGAAATTAAACAATTGAATTAAAGAAACAACAATTAACAAGAGCTAAGAGTAATTGAAGATGATGGCTGGAGGCACGGATTCAAATTTAAGTTGTCATGGGATTAGGGTTCACCACAAGGAAGAATAGAAGATTCTATTCCGAGCTCTTCTTGGTTTGGTTTAATCAATTTTGGAGGTGAATTGTCCCAAAGTACTTGTTATTCCCTTTCAAGATATAGCAAGGTATCTAATTAGGCCAACTTCTATTTTCGTAGTAATTAACCTAACCAGACACTTTTGAGTTTTATTACAATTCAATGGACCTTTAAGAAATCCTAATCTAGGATCTTAGGTTTAGTTTTAGGATTTCCAACATCAAGGCTCACATTTCGGTCCTTCCCTTAATCTCTATGATCATGCAAATGAGAGGCCTACACATTCACAAGCATTAAGGGTCTGTTTGATTCACATATGGGTACAACATAAAGAAAACACAAGTGGCTGTGGTATAGCACAAGTGCTTATATTGTTCTCTAATTGATATTCATTGGACAACACAAAATTTTGTGTTCTCCATTTGATTCGCGAACGTAGTGGACAAAAAACTATAAAATTACTACAACACCCTTTGTATATTTCTATGTTGTTTTGGAATATGAAAATTTCACAAGAAAAAAAATTCAAGTTTTTCTCTCATTTTTAATACTTGTCAGTATTAATTCTTTTATAATTAGTAAAACTATCAGTATGTAATTATATTTTTTTGAATTTCCAAAATATATTGATTAAAAATTACTTACCAAAATTATATCATAAATTCTGTTAACATGTCAATTTCTTAGCGCCATTTAAAACATTTTCATTTTGTTAGCACTGTGAAATCAAAATGGTTGTGGTCACTAGTTAAGTGTTATAATTTTTTTATTTTAACTGGGCCAAAATTGTCTTTTGGTTGTGCTATCCCGTAGTTAAAAAGTTGTACCAAAGTTTTGGTGGGACAAGACTTTTAGCAACTTGTGTTATACTCAAACAACTCCTTGTGCTGTACTCTAAGCCCATTTGCAAATCAAACAAGGGACGAGAGTTTGTGCTGTGTTATCCCTCATTTTTTTCTCGCATCAAACAAATCCTAAGTACCTTAAAACCAAATCAAAAGTAATTAACCATTAATAAAGAGAAATAATTTAGAGCATGAGCATCTATTACAACCTTGGGCTAATCCCAATCCTAGAATAAGAGTTTTATACTCCCATATCTAATATATAAGCCGTAGACGCTAATTTAAACATTGAACAAGCAAATACAAAATCAAAAGAAAAGAAAACCCCTTATCCTCCATGCTACGTAGGTAGATGCTCACCAATCAATGAATCCAAACTCCATCTTTGATCTTCGATCTTATCCACTCTCGAATCTCTTCTTGCTCTTGGAGATGGTTTTTTTTCTAGCCACAAACCTCGGCTCCTCTCAGAAATCCCTTTCAGCTGCCTTATATAGGGAGTAAGTTAGGGTTTCTTGAGTCTATCTCGGTCCACAGGTGTGTCTCATAACACTGGCGGGCTATGTCCCTTTCCGACTGGGGGATTCTGATACTTCTGCTGCAATTTTGAAAGGGGCACTGGTCATGTTTCATGGCACAAGTTGGTCGTGTTTCTTATTAAATTGCATTTTGCACTCCATTCTCGCTCCAAAGCTGGTATATTGATTCTCATCTCTGAAATGCTTTGAATTATCATGGAATTGAGGCCCAACTCCGACTGCCTACATGAAAAACACATCAAAAGCAGTGTTCTGAACTATAAAGGGCAAAATAAATACAAAATCCAAGAGATGTGCATGATCAAACAACAATTTAGGACCAAATTCATATAAAAATTTTTATACAATTTTCAACCACACATTGGTCTTGATAAAAGAGATGCAAATGCTTTTGTATGGTCAGTTCAGATGTCTTTCAGAGTGTTTATGAGGTCAAGGTCTTGTCTATAAGAGACTTTAGATGACCATTGATGCACAAAATAGGAAGGATTATTTCTTTTGAAATGAGTCCATTGGGGTTGTGTCTTCAATTCCTCAAGTAACCTCTATTCTTTTTCTAATGTCCATTTATGCTCTATGGACTCTATTAGAAGAGAGGAATCTAAATACAAAAGGGTCAATGGAATATGAGGAGTTATTAATGTGAATTGACAAGATGAGTTGTTTGGCAACGAAAAATGTGAATCATGGGTTTTCAGATAAGCAATATGGGCAAAAAAACAGCTGAGTCTGGGGAGTTTTGCATGTCTTGGAGTACCACCATGGGCTTAAGTAAAAAATTTAAGTTGTGGACCAACGTGATGCTTGGTTTTGACAAAGACTCTTGGCTTGTTCCATGTTGAAACTTGTTGTGAAATGCTAGCTTCTGTCAATTTATTAGGAAATCACATATATGGAGTATCTTTTAGGAGGTCAATGGCTCTATAAGAATTTGCTTTCCTCCCATCATCTTTTCTTTTGCATTGGATTGCATGAAGGCAGAATTTCGCTGTATGACAGTGAGGGGCTGGTAGGTGAGCCATTTCTCAAGCAAGCACAAGCTTGTGTAAAAGGGCACATGGGACCATGGGAGTTTATTTGCAGATGGTGTTTGAATATGTAGACAGTGTTCAAAGCTAAAACATTATTTTCTGGGGTGCCCCTAGGAGTTAGATGCTATACACTCGGAAAAATATGTAGGCACTGGTGTTTTGCAGGATGATGTGGAAAATGTAATGCAATGGTTCTATTGACTTGCAAGCATAAGGTGGGAGCAACTATTTTTGGATGGCATGGCCGCATAGGAGATATTAGTCGTTGTATATCTGAGTCATTATGGCCTGTATGAGGCAGATATGTGCATTGGTGAGACTAAAGGCACTGAGGTGTGTGTTGCTGTCTTCTTGGGGAGTAGGCACAAGACACTAATTACGTATTACTTACAATTACAATATTTTGAGATAAATTGATGGCAGAGGTGAGGTATGGCAGTTAAATGATAGACAAAGGCATCTAAAAACATGATAACTCATCTCAAGATCTAGTTAGACATTGGTGGCAATTTGCAATTGAGAATTCATATGACATGTTTATGTCTAAAATATGTTTTTAAATTATATTTCACTGAAATTGTATCAGATTTTTCTCAATTCTTAATAATAAATGCCTTGATGCTCATAATACTAGAAAGCAATCAGAGGTATCATCTTGGTAAAAAACTAGGTTTTTGATCCCTTGTGGTAGCATGCCAATTATATGCCCTTGGTGTTGCTATAAGAATTTATAAGGAATTGGTTCAGGGTGATGCTCTGAATGTATATAATAGTCAAGAATGATAGCAGAAAAGAGAAAAAAATAATGAGAAAATTTTAGTATGATCATCAATTGATATTTCTTGGTCTAGACTCTAGACCATCAATATACAGATTAAAAATCTTCATTGAGCAGCCAACAATCTTTATTAATGATCTTATCCCTTTGTGTTTACTACTTGTTCACATAAATTTAACATTATTGTCGTTTTGTATCAGGGTAAGAAAGAAAGATAGTAAATTGAAGGCTTTAGAGAAGGCTAATGGTGACTACCACATTCAGAAGAATTTGGATATAGTGGAGAGGCTGCCCATAAGATCAAGTGGTGAAGTTATGGTAAATAAGGATACCCACGAAGAGCTGGAGGAATATAAAGCTAACAAGTCGTGCGATCTTCAGATTGGCACTTCGACGGGTTCTCCCTTAGTTCTTGACTTAAATTCAAAGAGAAAAAGAGCAGATCCAGATGTGCTTCAAAAGTCAGAGTATGTTTCTATATCCCTCTTTCCCTCTTCTGCATCCTGATTACTTGTTAGATTATAGGGGTATCTTGTTGAGGCTTCCCCACCAAACAGTGCACGAAATTATCCCACCAACTCTTTTCACAAGATTTAATTATTCAAATAAACATATTTAATAATTACATAAAAAATACTAATATTAAAGGACACATAATTAATTAGAAAAGTAAATCTTATAATATTAAATATTTAATTTTGGTTTTATTGAGTCAAAGTTTGGCAAACTCCAATTATGTCCTAGAGTTCTCCTTCCCTTTGTTGTCTGTTGAGCTCATGATTTATTATCTGCCTATTTCACATCGAGTTTTTCTTATCCGTAATACTGCCCTGGAATGAGAGCATATTTGTGTTGGTTGAATTGCACTTATAAACTGGATACAATCATCACTAGTTTGAGCATTTCAACTGCAATTTTTTGATTCACAAGCAATCTTGATGTGGTTTTATACTTTTAAGCTCTAAAATAGATGGTAAAAGTGAATCTAACCCAGGATAAGAGTGCCAGCAAGAGTAGAATGTACAATAGGATGAAACTTCTCTTTATTTCATGTGCAAGTAAGCTTGGTGTAATTTTGCTTCGTGTATGACATCTACTTAGTAAATTTGGAAAATATCCGCCTAAAGGATTTTTTTTTTTGTTTTTTTTAAAGATCTGTAATGTATTAAATTTGAATTGTTGTGGATTGGTTTCTTGATGGCATGCTAAAAGCATCTAACTAGGCTCAGAATTTGCCAAATTGAAATGCCATGACTGTTAAAACTGCATCAACACTGATTAATAATAGAATCCCATGTCAGAAAATTTATCCAGAGAAAAGGAAACCTAAAATTCCACACCAGTAAACTTAGAGTCATGCAAGAAATATATTCAATTACCACTTATTTTGGTACTGAACTCAGAATTCATGTATGAACTTTAGAACGGGACCTTTATTAATATTTAGCCACACATCTGATGCTAGAGAATATGATGAAATTTAATTCAACATAAGTAATATGCTCTTCATGTACCACTTGTATCACAAGAATTATTTAGGTTTACTTATGATTGCAGAAAAGGTTACTTTCTACAGTTTGCATCAAGGACTTGAATGGTCCTGACCTAATTGTGCACATGGCAAAATTTGGGCGTAGCACAAATCTGGGCATATAGATGCTTCTGTATGGCCAGTACTGCTGTACACTGGCGTTGTTGGGGATTGAAAATTGTTTCTTGTGAGATATGGTCAACAACATGAAAATGATTAGTTTGACCAACTAAGAGAAAGAATGAGGTTGGATTGAATCTTAAAATATATTATAATATTATATGACGCGACCTAGGTAACCATTTTATGTCTACAAATAGATACCACCCGATTATCATCTATACTTGGCAATGACTGAGATAGATATGCATAATATCATCCTTTTATTTTCTGTCTTGTGGCTTTGCGCTGGAAATCCTAGATAACTTCTTATCTAGGTTTATCTTTTTATCAAACACCATCATGTGGTCCAAATCCTTCTATATAGTCTCTTTTTAAACATTTCTTGTTGTTGCAGTTTTAATGGCTTGGCAGGATTTATAATCAAATCTTGTCCTTAGAACTTCATTTCATTTCTTTTGGTGTAGAAGCCTACTATTTATCTAACTGTTAAGTACACATTTTATAATAAATTGGAAGTCACTAAACCATCATCTAGATTCTAGATTTCCAAAATTGTTTCGCTCTTTGTGCTAAGAGATCCACACCCAGGGTGTCTGGTCTTTGACAATGAAATACTTGATAGCCTTTGTACGAGCAAAAGGGAACTAAAATCAGGTCCATATATGGGGATCCTATCAATGCCTGATTGAAGATGTCAATCATTTGGTACATGTGATGCAGTGCAAGAGAAGGAAGTTTTGATAATGAAGATATAGGTAAATTATATCTGAAACAATATGATTATGTTAAATATGGAAAGACTTCCTCAAGGATGTTTCTCACCAAATAAGGGGATTATTATCTTAAGAAGTTAAATTAATGTTAAGATTTTAGCAAGGAGTTTTTTTATATTAGGAAGTTATGTTTAGGAATTTTCTTAGGTCTATGGACAAAACCCAAGTACTATTTATTCTATGAAGAAAGGATTTGATGATTGATGAATGATCTGTGATTTTGGCACTATTGTCCATACTATTTTCTTTTGACTTTCCAACATTATTCTTCTAACACTTTAGAGGCATCTTTGTGAGAGAGTTGTAAGAAATTGGTTAGAGAGTGAGTATCATGCCTATGCATTTGTTTTCAGTCTTGATCACGGGTTTTATTTATAGTCCTTTGTCAAGTTACGAGCTTTTTAGTATTTGAAATCCTACCACAATTGTTTCATGGATTAAAGCTTCTGTTTATCCACCCCACATAACGCCAATATGATTGTGCTTTGAGATTTTTCTTGCACGGCGCTTTCTACCACTTTCATGTGACTACTTGTTACCCTTGAATCATCTATGATCTTCATCTGAAATCTCAATCATGCATGCCTTGCTTAAACAACTGCATCAGTTTCCATTTTTGCAACACACTGTCACCCATTCCATATCTCCTAGCTGCCTTCTTTGGCACAATCATCCATGATGACAATCATCTATCTTTTCATTTATTCCACCAATACATTCCACTGCTTCACTGACCAATTGCTTCTGTTAAATGTCGTCTTGTATGAATTTTAGAATTGCAACCTTTGCCTTTTTGTCATGCTAAGCTTCTAATCTGTTGTTTTTTGACGCTTTGGTTTCGCTGCAGACATTTTTAGTGCCACCATAGCAGGCTTTGATTGACTTGCTTCCATCTGCCAAGTATCTCAATACTTGATTTGGAGTTGTGACCTTTTTGTCCTGTTGTGAGCCTCTGTTCTCATTCTTGTATATTTGATTATCTAGTTTTGTTGGGTACTTTGGAGCTCTACTATAGCTGTTTTCAGTTGCTTTGGGGTTGGTTGTCCAATTGTTACGTATGAGGTAAGGATTTCAGTTCCAAATCTTGAAATACGAGGGTTGGTATGATAACTTAGCATGTTAGTATCCCTTAGTTTGAATCTTTGGACTAATTTTATTGTATTTTTTGCAATCTAGTGAAGGTATGTTATATTTGGTTTGTACTTCTCTAAAAGTTTGAACTTCATTTGCATTTTTTTTATTGATTATAGTTAAATTATTTCCTTGCCTTTCTAAGATTTCTCTTGAGAAGAAAGATTATCCACTTCTTAACTCATTTTTCTTCTGTTTTTGGTTGTATTAAGATGAATATTAATTCTTTAGGCAAATCTTGCTATGTGTTGACTGGTATCCTTCAATTGAGCTTTTCTCCTCTGTATGTTCAATTTAGAGGAATGAGATGAAAAGTTGAAAGGCCCTTGAAATATGGAAAAATACTTGATCCAAAATAAGGGACATGATTGAAATCTTCTCTCCGATTTTGAGGCGTCTTTTTATTCCATAATTTTATAACTTCTTCGCTTATTTATTTTGGAGTTCTTATTATGATGTTGCTAGTAAAATGCAATGCTTTCTCTGCAGGAGGAGGAAGAAATCAAAACTGATGATTTCTGATAAGCCTGTGGTTTCTGATGAAGATACTGAATTTGTTCCCTTGCTGCAGAGACATCTATGTTCAACGATAGCTGACAATTCATGTGATAGGTCACATGTAAAAGAAGAGCTACTTAGAGAAAAGGGTAAATCAAATGCAGTTACCTTCTATCCAGTGGGTTGTAGTGCTATGAAGACAACTGATTGTGTACTTAATGGACGGAGGTATGGTTGACATTTTATTGTTGCTTTTTAAATGTTTAATATTTATCTGACTGTGTATTATAGGTTTATAATATGGTTTCTCGATTTACATGAGTAGCATACATCGTCATTTTTTATTGGCTTGGACATGTTTGTTTATGGCATTAAAATTTGATTGATTAGCTTTGATAATATCATAAATGCTAGGTTTAACTGTTAGTACTTGAGTCGTATCAACTGCAAATCCCTTGATAGTGCATTGCTTCTTCTAGTATAAATGGATGAATTTATTGAGAAACTTCTGTTTTGTATCTTACGTTGTATGGTTGAAAATTTATGTGCTTGCCATCATATCTTTGTTGTATCCATTTATGCATTTTTTGAGAAACTTGTAAACAATTCTTTTGATCTAATTATTTGTTGGACGATGCATTTCCGTGAAGGATTTTTTGGATCATCTCTGCACTGTTTTTTTTTTTAATTTATATTTTCTCTATCCTATCTTGAATCACTGTAATTATGATTGTCAACTTCAAGTTTTAATCCATAGTACGGAACTCTGAACTGTTAGATGCAAATTAAAAGCATGTTGTCTGGTTTTCGTTTCAGTGAAGAGCTTAAATTGATAGGATGAGAGACATAGACTTGTATATTTATTTGCATATCATACGAACTTAACCAATGTTGGACTATTAATTACTACAATATCAGCTAGTGTGTATGCAATATTTTTGAGTGATGGAAAATAATAATAAAGTAATAATATATGTTCAAAGTACAAGGGTGTTAATGCCTTTTGGTTTAAGTTACAAAACCCTATGACTCTTATTTAAAGAGAGTTCTGGTTCAATTATATTTTAGCGAGGAGGATTTTTTTTTCTTTAGTTCAAATAATACATTTTTTTGGTGGTTTATTTGCATGTTTGGATTGCAATAACAGAAGTTTGTTTCGATTGACTTCTGATGTTTATTCTTTTTTTAATTTGCACATACTGTTCATATTGCTGTTCTTTTTGCTCATAGTTTCAAGGGCGATTGTATCTAATCAATAATGCTAATCAGGACTGATATGTGCAAATGCAAGCCATAATGATTTAACTGACATACTCTGATGTGCCCAATGATGTAGGTGACCTCAATTATAATGAAGACAGAATTCAGGTGCAAGGGTAACTTTGTAGCTATCAAATTGAGTGAAAAAGTCGTTTGAGGTGTACGATTAGGTGTCATTGTGTTTATCTAGCTTAAGTTTGAAGAAGATTTGGTAATTCTGAATCTTGGTATTGTTTATATTATCTATGTCACTATTCTATATGTAAACGATTAGGTTGAGAGAGTAAGAAACCACCCGTTAGCACTTAGAACACTTGCTACAATTGACTGTCCTTTAGTTTGTTCTCTTTACCAGTAAATTATAGCTTTGATATTTACTCTCTCCCTCTTCTTTCACTAAGAAAAGATTTTGCAGCTGCTAAAAACATCCTAATAGCTGTCAAATTCAAGTGACTTAAACAGCTAAAAAAAAAAAAGCCACCTGCACTACCTAATCAGATCATAAAGAAGACTAGACATCTCTTGTCAGTCACCTACAGGATCAGGAGATGACACCAATAATAGATGCCTCTCCTCTGATAGACAGTCGTAAACTTTGGCCTGGTTCTTAGTTTGGCATCTGTGTCAGGCTCCTCAGAGTTTTATGTTTTTTAGTTAAATAGGAATTAAATTCTATGAAGGATGCTTAGAAAACCAAAAAATCATTAACAGAATTGGATGAAGGTTTAAGAGGGTTGGCCACATGGTGCAAAATATAATTAGAATCCACAGAATCTGGCAAAGCATGCATAGGTTCACAATGTTATTTTTGTTACTAATGTAATTAGTCCATATTACAAGTGGCACTTGGTGACATGGAGTGAGGCTAAGGTGGAACGAAGTAGTAAGAAGCAGAGTTAAAAGCTATGCTGTGGAAGTAGAAGGGTGATTCCCATTTCTTTTATTGTCTATAGAAAGATGTCCTTATTTTTATGTACATGTTTAGTTTCTGAGACTAAGATGCTATAGTTAGTGATGCTTTATTTTTTTTTATTCATTGAACATATGTATAACATATAAATATATTTATAAATAAGTATAAATCATACATACATGCATATATATATACACATATTGTGTATATGCCAGTAAAATGACTCCATACATATATAACCTCATTAAATTTATATTTTCCTTTATGTAATTTATAAATTTCTAATAGTTGCATCAGATTCTTCCCATAATTTTCACCAATGTGTCCCTAATTTGAGTGGTGTATAGTTCAGATATACATTTACTGAAGTATAATTGTGGCATTTACATATTTACAATTGTGATTGAGTTTCTTATAGCCCGCAGATGCGCACACACAGTTGCCTGTATGAGAAAAACGCATCTGTTTAGATTGGCATACTGCAGATAGTAGGTTTCATGGAGTTGCATGTAATTGTACTGCAGATAGTAGGTTCATTGAGTTGTATGTAATTGTACTGCAGATAGTAGGTTCCATAGAGTTGCATGTAATTGCAAATTTGCAATGGTATTTACATTTAATTTAGCTATTTAAAATTTGTTATATAGGCGACCCATTTTGTAGAGGAGTATATATACAAATGATGGGCTTGTTGTGATATATAATTATAAATGTTTGAGGGGGATGAGTGCTGATGTATGGCCTTTTTATTTTCTATATGCCCAATTACTGAATTTAAGTGTATGCAATTGAACTATCTTGAAGGGTTTTGACTTTTGAGTCCAAGGCATTACGAGCTGCTTCTTGATTCAAATCTGACTGGGCATTCTGTGCATGGTAGAATGCTGTTCTTACGTTTAAAAAATAACCAAGCATGGCAACAGGAAGCAAAAGGTGGAATTAGAATACAGCTGCTACCTAAAAATGCCATATTTGGGTTTTACTCAAAATTGGCTTTAAGGTTATTTGATGACTATAGGATTAGTGATTTAGCTGATTAGGGTTGTCACTGAGCCTGACCCCGAAGGGGAACCTGATTCCCCACCCTAATGGGGCCGGGGTGGGGAAAATTTTCAGAGGCCAGGGCCCGGCCCGGCCCGGCCTCGAAATATTAAATGTTTAATTTAAATATTATATATATATATATATATATATATGGGTGTGTTATATTTTTTATATTATCAATATCTATATAAAAATTGAACAAAAACCCATATGTTTATTTAATTAGCAAATTACTAATAATTAAATGAGCATTAGTGTTTGTCCAATCGGCCTACAACATATATATCATATGATGATTGTATATATTGGTATTTGGTGTTCGGTCTTTAACATGTCAACTACTTATATTTGTAAATGTGTTTTTCAATTATCAAGTATTTTTATTAGTTTTTTAGCAAATATTTTATAAATTTCATTTTAGATAATAATAATATTTTTCCGGGCCTAGGGAATCTCCAAACCCGAATATTCCCCGCGGGAAAGGGGATGGGGATAAGAAAATCCCCGGACTCAGGTTTGGGGCCGGGGTCGGGGATGGACTTATAAATTCAGGGCCGTGGTCGGGGCCGGGGCTGGGGAATGTATCCCTTGGTGAATCCCCACCCCGTTGACATCTCTATTTGATAGCTAGTGAAAATTCTTAATTTGTTAATTACTTTATGCTCTTTTGAAGAAAATGCCAAGAAAATGAAAGAATTTGTATCTATAATAAATATAGATTTATGTTCTATTAGTATTTTTTTTTTAATACACAGTGATTTTCAAAAGAAATGTTTCTTGAGGAAAAGTGGCCTGGTTACCTTTTTTTTTTAAATATATTTTCCCCTTTTTTCATAACTAAACAAAGATGTAAAGATGTTTAGAAAATTTCATCTCTTGCTTTTTCAGTAATTGAAGAAAAGAAGAATGGATGATTCAATGGCCTTTTATTAATGAATTGCTTGGAGTTTCTGTCCTACATAATGAAATAAGTGGCATGCGATTGTTTTTACTGTTCTTAAGCCTTAAAGAATAGCTGCCGTTGATCTTGAAATAATTTACATTGTTAATTTAAAATATAACATTTCTTTCCTTTCAGAAAATTTCCCGTACACATTATAGTGTTTAATTTATTTTGTAGGACTGACCAAGTTGGGGAGAGTAGCAAAGTTAAACAATCTGATCCTTGTATTGATGGCTCAAAGAAGGTTTATTTTCTTGCTGGCATTTTAGTTGAGTACTTGTAATTCTAGTTGAATGGTGGGCTGGAGTTGATCCTATTTTGTTATATTGATTGCAAGTTTTAAAGTTTTGTTATAGCCAATTATCAGCCTATGTGGCCTACTTTTTGTAAATGGTTTGTGTAAATTCATGCAAGAATCACCTAAAATCCAAGTTACTACTTACTAGAATTCAAAACATTAAAACAACTCAGGAAGAGAAAAATGACATTTGGGATGATAATTTTCATATTGGGAAATCTTGCAGCAATTATAGATTTTGTGTTGGCCAATGTTCAAAATTGGACAAAGGAAGAAGCCATGGTGATTTCCTGCTTTTAAATTTTAACAATTATTTATATAGCTTCATGCTCTATATATGTATGAAAGTGGGTTTTCATCATGAACATATAATTGTTGAAGTTTTTGATGGTTTCTAGAGTAAAAATACTTAGAGAAATGGATGATTCCTTGCTCAAATCATGTCTGCATATTAAATGAAGTAGCACGCAAAAAAAGAATTATTCTGATGTTTTCCTTGTTTTTGTTCCACTTTTCTCCTCATTTATTTACACTTGTCTTAATCTTCAATGTTAAGTTCGATTAAATAATCATGCTTGTTTCATTCTGTACCTCGCCTTAATTGCTTAACCTTCATAATTAAAATTCATATCTTCCTTAACAATCTCTTCTTACACCCTCTTCAAGATAGACTCTTATGGAGCTAACGGGTATCTAAAAGGATGGGATAGGGAGTAAAATGTTCAAGAATTGTTGTAAAATAATCTCAAAACCAACTTAATTTTGAATCCTTAAAGTTATACATTTTCTTTAGCCAGTGTCTGCTAGGTCTTATCCACCTTAGAACCTGATATTTCAATTTTAGATTCTATTCATCAATTTGGAGTCAATTTTGATAATTTTCTCTCAATTCTTTATTTCCATCTTTTTATTTTATTTTATTGGTTTCTGTTACACGTCTATTATTGATTCTTGTTGAAGGCCATATATTTGATCATTACTTCTGGATCTAGACAAGATTGCAACAGAAATTCAGTTTGGTCTCTCATAATCTTCTGTCAGAGCTAATTTCTAGGATGAGATATGATGGTTTTATACATTTTCTGGTAGAATAATCTTTGGAATAATTTCAAATGGAAAATCATGTAATAACTGTCAAACCTGATCAATATTTTACCTACAGTATAAGTTTTCTAAGCTTGAGATTAGTCTCATTTGCAGAACATTGCTTCATGCTTTCTGCATTCTACCAAAATCTTGTTATGTTTTAAATTCCTCTGGTTAATTGAGTTTTCTTGGTTATGTGCATTGCAGTGTGGTGATAAGCTAACATTTGTTCCTTATTGTCATCTTGATTGAATTTTATTCCTTTGTCTTATTTGGATTTTTTATTTACATTTCCTTTCCTTTATCAGTTGCCTAGTAGGAATGCTCGTCGGAAGAAGGCCAGCAGAGAATGGTTGAAGGAACTGAATTTACAGAATAAGGTATTTGGTTCACTTGAAAGAACTTTCATTGTTTTGTAGCCTTTCTGAGATAATTTTCTTGCACCTATTATATTTAATTTGGCTTCAAGTTTTTGTTCTGACTTCTATGCTATCTGATCATTAACCTTTGGGTATTTCTAATTGGCTTAACTTGCAATTCGTTTATGGCTTTCAGAACCATACCTTAAGCTGTGTACCCGCAAAAGCCATTCAGATGACATCATCAGACCATTCAACAGTGGACTTGGATGCAGTCATGGAAAATGAGATTACTCCTATTGTAGTTCGTCCTGGTCACATTCGTTTTGAGACTGCAGGTATACACTCTAGTTTTCAGAAAATTACATGATATCAGTGCTAAATAATGGCTTGCTATATTATAATACAATGCAAGTGCTGTTGTGAGTACAATTTGTATTTGCAGGTACTCATTCTTTTCTGTTTTGTTGTTTTCTATGTATGTAAATGCAGCCCAATGCACAAGGTTGGGTTCCCTTCTTGTGGGTTGTGGGAAGGGTTAATTTTACAGATTTGGCCTCATTCAAGGGGTTACAGATTTGGCCTCATTCAAGGGGACCGTTTTCTTGGTTTCTTGCCTTAAAACATTGATGGCCAGGCTAATGCTAAATATACTTTTAGCTGGAGAATGTGTCTGAAGAATATCATGGCTCATGGACAAACAATTTAATCTGAACTCTGAAGTACTTGTGTCCATCTTTACCTGTCCAATGGCCTGTTGATAATTCTTCCAACCGTTTTGATTGTATGATATCTGTAGGTGTTTAGCAATTTTCTTTTATATGTAATTCTTTGATGATATGATCTTTATTTGTGTACATCTCGATTATTACAAACTCCCAAGGCCAGCCATGAGAGTTGAATGTGATCTTATAAAGCAAGTGATGTTTGGATGTTCAATTGAAGCCTTTTTATTTATAGATGAAAATCATCTTTATTTTAGCTAGATCATAACCTTTTAATTTGACCTGCACACATATTTTACCCAATGTTTTGGCTTCCATTTAGGCTACTCTCTCAGAAGAAGATTATGTGAGTTACCTGATTTATTTGCTTTTGTGTTGGCCCTGGGTAGCTCCAAAGGACACCAATTCTTGTGTCCATCTTTCATGTGTATGTATAATTCATGGGGCTTTGTAATGTAGAACTCATGATCCACTCACTGGCTCAGTCTTCAGTACTGGAGTTATGATTGTGTATAGCAATGTTAAACCAAGCCTTGTGTTCTTTGTTATACTTCAATTTCTTGGTGTTTAATGTAAATTCTCCTGAAACTTCTCTAACATCTATTTTCAATTCCATCCTCATATCAGAAGGTTATATAAATATTGTTTTCTCCTATGGTATTTGGATATTGTCTACATTTGGCATGGATCTAATTTGTAAATTATGCTTCTATTGATGCTTTTTTTCCTCTAAGAATCATCTCTTGCTGCTTTTTTCAGCTATAGCAGGTATTTTGGCCATAGTTGTTTCTTCATGGAGCAGCTTCTGGTTATGAGCTGTGCTATATTTAATCTTTTTCTTTTATATTGATGAACATTTTTCTCAATGATAGTTGACTTATTGTTACTTTACTGTATGACCTGAGAGTTGTTTAGTTAAGGTGTTAATTTTATCCACTTTTATTAAAGCAGGTGTTATATTTTTTGTAAAATTCTTCTAAGAGAAACCATTTTCCATCGCATGTCTGAAGAATGTGTAATGTTTAATTGATAATAATTTTGAAATAACTGAATTATTATACTTTTGATGAATGCAGATCGAAGCAAAGAGCTGCAACATGCGCCGGTATGTCTACATCTTGATATTAATTGGTGTAGTCACTTGGTTGCTCTTTGATATGCTGCTATCATGCTTGTAGTCACTTGGTTGCTTATTTTAGTTTTTCGACTAATGTAGTTACTTTACTTGCCTGCTGTTATAGATGCTCATTTAAGGATCTGTTCTACCTAGTTTAATGTGATTGAAGCCCACTGTTTATCTCTTGAATACAAGGCCTTGTCATATATTTCTCTTAAAAATTTCAGCCTTTAAATTTGCATATAGATCATTAATAAGTTAATCAACTATGTGTATATATTTATATAGCTATAGTACTAACTATGCTAAGTACTATTACCTTTTTCTAAAAATAAAAAATATAAAACAAGAAAGTGGTAAATGTCAATCTGGTGTATTATGAACTTTGTAAAGGTGACAAATTGGTGTCTGGGTAATGGAAGCTTAACTGCTCAGGCATTATCCAAGATGCCTGGGCGGACTTAGTTAACTACATCTACAAAAAATATTAATTATTATTTTTTGATATTATTTCTGAGTTCATAACTAATGTTGAACAAAATTATCAATTGAGTAAACTAAATGTAATACACTTTGAAACTAAAATACTGAATCTAGAGATCAAAATCGTGCATGATTAAGAGATTAATTTATAGGTTAAAATATGTTCATTAAAAAATTAAACCCCTAAATATTGATTACTTTTTGGATTATATAATGGATTGTAAGTTTATTGAGATGAGTTGGATGCCACTAGGCTTTGTTGGACCAAATTAAATTAATTAAAACTAATTGGTCATCTTGTGTAGCATGCGACCATTAATCAGCTAGGGCATCCAGTGGCAACTACTGAATGACTAGATGTTTAGTGACTAATTGCTGTTGATTAATTGATCCCATTCATGGAACTGCTCTGTGGAACCACCTAGGTGTCTAGGTGGGTCCATTTAATGGTGTTGGAAGTGATTAACATAATTCTCAAGGATCTCTATGCCTTGTCAAGGAAAATCTTGTTACTATTTTTCCATTTTATCCCAGTTGATTTGATTTGTTCTTCCCCCATTCATTTTATATTCTTCTTCTTTTTTTTCTTCCCTTTTTTTTTTTGTTTTGTGTGGAAAATCTCCAATTGTTTATGTGCATGTCTAAGGCAAATGGTTGCCTCTTAGCTTGTCAATGAATTATTCTTGTACTCCTCTGTGCTTTTCTTCAGTTCCATTTATCTTTGTTTGGATGGTTGTGCTTCAAATAGAAGTTTTATATTTAAGGACAAGCATTTTCTAATCAAAATGATATTCTCTAGACAGTTAAATATTCTCTGCTGCATGTGGGGTGACTTCCGAATAGTTGGAGAGATGAGTTCTTATATTAATAGGATTTACTGGTCCCTGGTTTCTCTGGTTGTATCATGAAAGATGTATGAAACCTGGTTATCTTGATACTCATGCGTTGCCGCACTTGTCTCTTCTAGAAGGATTGTTTACTGGAAAATTAGCCTCATTTCAGATAGATGCAATTTTAAAGTTGTACTAGTGGAGCAATTAGAGAAACTCCTTTAGATTGAATTTGAATCAGAGAGTAGTTAGCATTTGCATTAGTGAAACTCCTTAAGATTGAATTTGAATTAGAGAGTAGTTATTTCCTGTGGACTGTGCTGTACCAAATTGAAAGCATGTAAAATGTTTTTGAATGTGGACACTCCAAAGTCCAAATTGACACCGAAAGGTGTGCATGTTTAATGTTTCACCAGCAAAACTCCATTGGTTGCTTTATTCTGCAGCATTGATGCTTTCCTTTATCTGTTACTTTGTTGATATTTTGCTGAGAGGCCTTCAGATTTCGAGGCTTGTTTCATGCCTTTGTCTATGTATGAATGAGAGAGAGATTGTAGTTTTTGAAAAAAAGGAGAAGTGCACTTTTGATCCTGAACTAAGGATCTCTGAATCTAAAAACATGCTTGTTTCATGCCTTTGTCTATGTATGAATGAGAGAGAGATTGTAGTTTTTGAAAAAAGGAGAAAGTGCACTTTTGATCCTGAACTAAGGATCTCTGAATCTAAAAACATGCCATTTAGGTCCCTGAATTACCAGTGTACTAGTTTAGTCTTCGTGTTATGCAGTCAATTTGTATCTGCTAATGTTGATCATTGGGCTAAGGTAATATATAATGTGTCATATACATGTCGACACTTATGCCGGGTCATGTGATTTAAATTTTTTTTTTTAATCGTTGATGTGACAAAAAAAGTTAGAAATAAAAGACTTTAAAAACATTAAAAAAGTGAAATAAAATCACATCATAGGCTTTTCCTAAGTTGCTGATATGGCAACTTATGTAATGCCAGCAATTTAAAAAGTTAAAAAAAAAGAAATTAGAACAACACTACACATGGAAGCTGATGTGGTGTATGGACTGGCGTGTATATGACACGTCATGTGTCATGTAGGTCTAATGATCCACATCAGTGGTGAAAATTGCTGATGTAATGACAAGGGTCTATAAGTGCACCTTTCTCCTAGTTCAAGGATCTAATGACACATTTGATTTCGTGGGACCAAAATGATGAAAGGTTCTGGATGAAAAGTGAACTTTACCAAGTCAACTGAAAAATAAAGGCGAGTCCATGTCATCATCTGGACTTGGAAGAAGGTAGAGATTTGTCGTCAACTTCTTGAATTTGGTGGTTCTTTATAACCTGGGCCAAGTCAAGATATGCCCTATGAACTATAAATGATCAGAAAAAATTAACTGTGGGGACGTTATAAGGGTAGTGTTATTTCAGTTGAAGGTTTTTTTACTGATTATAGAAGGTAAACTCGGGAGAGAAGGATAATCAGCCTATTATTCTATGAAATGCATATTGGCAGGAGTATAGCCGCAGCCAATGACCCATCTTTTATCTGTGGATTGTAAGGTGTTGGGTAATGTTGTCTGTTAAACTGCTTTTTAATCATCAGGTGTTAGCCAATAGCTCTTTCAAAATGAAATGATTGTCCCCTAGATGATCGGCCTTACTTCTTATGTAAAGGCTATAACTTTTCATTCTAAATTATATATATATATATATATTTTTGTGAGCTGGGCACTAAGTATTGTGTTTCTTGTCATATTCTTCTAGCTCTATATTGTCAGTTCCTCAATTTGCATGTTTTTTCCTTTCAGAAGACCCAGAATCAATAGTTCTGATATTATATCTGTACCATTAAGTCATGTTAGGATGAAATTTAATAGCATTTATAATCGAAGCCCATGGTAAGATGAATTTTGTATTATGTGAAATTAAAATCATGTTGACATAAATTAATAAGCTTATCATTCTTCATGTCTGTGTGCATTTACCCCTGTCTTTCCAGGATGATCTGCAATGGCATGGAACAAGTAACAAGAAAAGAGAGGGGTGGCTTAAGGGCATAAATGCGAAAAAGGTTTTTGTTTCTGAAGTGGAGCAACTTAGAAAATATAATGTTGATGAGGGCAAGTCACCCATTGTTCATATTGACTTTGAGAGACTATTTCCTTTAACTCGTCCTCCGAAGGTTAGCTGCCCTCGCTGGAATTGTTTGAGTGAACCTTCAACTCTATTGTTGTCATTTTTCCCTCTTAACTCATATGTAATGTAAAGATATCTTGATATAAATTACTGATAACATCCAGTTTCCACAGGAAGGGGACGTGGTTGCATATCGTATGATTGAGTTATCATCAGCCTGGAGTGCAGAGCTTTCTTCATTTCGAGTATTTCTCTTTTCTTTCATGTGAATCAAGTATTTTCATATGCCACTTTGGTTTAAATAATATTTAAAAGAGATTGATGCTGCTGCTTTTCTTTTTATCTTAAAACTAGTATAATTTTTTTATGTTGCATCTGTAGATGCCCTTCATAATGGAAGAAATTAAATTTCATGCTTTAATGCAAGTAAAAAGTTTCAACTACGGATCCTCTGCATTATTATTGCAATACATGATTAATAATCAAAGAGTGCGTTATAGTTTGAGTGCTTTGTTTGGTTGTAGGTTGGAAAAGTTTCATTGTATGATCCTGTGTCCATGAAAATCTGCCTAGTGCCTATTCCTGATTACCCATTTAACTTGCCTGATAAAAAAGATGCTGAATCCTCTGAGAAGCCAAATGTTTCACCTTACAACGAAGATGGATCTTTAGAGGTATGGACATACCTATGCCCCCATGATTTACTCTTGAGCTTTTTGCATCTTCAGTTTCTTAGTTTGGCTAAAAATTAATAACGATGACTCTAATTGTAGATTGAGTATCGGTCACTTGTGGATGTCCGGCTATTCAAAACCAGTAACAAGGGAGCATCAAATGCGCATTCTTTTGGGAGACAAGCTTTTTCAGCGGACAATTGGGAACTGGCTATTAAAAGCACAAAGGAGACTTATACCACTCACATGGGTATTTATTAAAAGCACATACCTTTGATGTTATAAAATGTTCTGTGGTTTATTTGTAAGTGATAAATTCATAGAAGTTAAATTTTGTGCCTTACCAGGAAGCTGGGATCAATTTGTGCAATCTTCAAATGAGGCACCAAAGCTTGTAGAAAATGATGGTTGGCGTGAATGGCCAAAAGAGAATCCGGGCATTGCCTTATGGTTTGATTATTGTAGATCCCTTAGAGAAAGCAAATCATTCTTTCCAAAGAGGGATAATTGGAAAAGCAAGTCAGGAAAGCCCAATGGCGTGCGTGTCAGATATTTCCATCACCCACTAAAGTTTGGCAAGTAAACTAGCTACTGCTTCCCTATGACCATCTCTAGTCTGAGATCCTTGTGTAAAATATGACCAGAAGCATACTTTTAAACTGAAACTATTGTAAACTGGTGAGGACTTGTAGTAGTCTCCTGCTAAATGTGTTCTCTGGCTTGCAAACTTTTTATTTAGTTAATCGATGTGCAAGTGCTGGTTATCTCTTGGCATTCTTCATTCTTTGCCTGATTGGCTTTTCTTTTCTTGGTCATTATAATTGATTTATAACAGAGGGCTTTTGGTGTTGGCGCAGCCATGGCACAAGCTTGTTTATCTAGTTTGAAGTGCTACTGGTTCAGGTTTTTTTGTGCTCTACTTAAATTGGATGGAATTGTGAGAACTTGTACTGTTGCAATCATTCTTCGCTGATGGGATTTGTGAGCATAGTGAAAAAAGGGGCCTACTAAATTGGTCTTTACATTATTGAGGCTTTGTGCATTATTATTAATTGCATGTTTATGTATGCTGGTTTTAAAAATCTTTTGGGGGTTGTGTGAGTCGCATTTCATTTCTACTAATGTGGTATACCAGTGTTGAAACGGAAGTGAACCACGTGGATGTGAAAGATAGATGGAGTAGTTGTTTCTCATGGCGTAGGCTCTTGTTTGGTAGTAACAGGTGATGGTGCATCTCATGTTTGGTATGAAACAGTTTGATGATTAAATTGATGGTTTTGATATCTATTGGGTGTGATTCATAGACCTGTTCATGGGTTGGCCGGGTTTGAATTGGACCGAGTCTATAATTAATAAAATTTAATTTTATCCCAGCCAGGCCCGGTTTGATAATATGGGCTTTAAGTGTGTGTTTGGATCACCGTAATGAAATGAAGGGGAATGGTGTAATGAAGGAGGGGAAAAAGAATGAGTAGGAGATGATAATGAAAAAGGTGTTTGGTTAGAGAAATAATTCAATGAGAATGGGAAAGTCGAAGAGTAATTTATTAGAAATTGAAAAAGTAATAAAAAGATATGATGTAAAATTACTCTTATGCCTTTAACGCAAAAAAATAAATTTTATTTATAAAATATTTTAAATAAATTTTAATTATTATAATTAATTATTTAAATTACTTATTAATTATTAATTAATTAATTTACGACTTATATTTAAAATAATATTTATTTAATATAATTATTATATGGCTATCATTTTAATATTAATATATTTATATTAAATATAAATATTTATTTAATATAATTATTATAAGATTGTTATAATTAAATATAAACTATTTTAACATTAGTACATTTATATTAAATATAAATATTTATTTAACATAATTAATATATGATTAAATTAATAAATATTAATTATTTTAATATTAATACATTTATATTAAATATAAATATTTATTTAATATAATTATTATATGATTGTTATAATTAAATATTAATTATTTTAATATCAATATATTTATATTTATTTAATATATTAATATATTGTGAGGGGTAAAATAAATAATTTGTACCGATTCCCCATCCATCCTTCTTCATTCCCCCCCAATATGGAGGGAATGCTTCATTACCCTCTAAGGGTTAATGGTGATCCCTACAGGGATAATGATAACCTCCACAAAAGTATTCCCAAACAAGAGTATGGGAATGTATAAGTAATGGTTCTCCCCCAATCATTCAAACATGCACTAACTTCTATCAAAACCGGCTAAAATTTTATGACCTTTAACCAAAAACCATCTAAATAAATTTTTTCATCAAATAATAATTAAGTTATAAAAAAAAGTTAACAATATTATTAATCTTACAAAAATATTATTCTAAAAAAAAAATTAAAATTATAATATGAAATGTGCATTTTTAATCAATCACAACATCTAAAATTCAAACCAATATGACCAATGGCAATCAACAATAATCAATAATGAGGCCAAGTAGACCATCTATTCATAGTTAATCAATCTAAAATAGTAGTGCATGCTTTAAATATACACACATACAATATATAAATATTTGATTTTATTAGTATCTGAATTATATATATATATATATATATATCTAAGTATATACAAAACTAATTAATAAATGGCTTTAACAATAAAAACCAAACCCTGCTTGTTTTAAAAACAGACTCTATATTTTATCTAAGATCTGGTCAATTATGGCAATTTATTGCATGCATTTGAAAAAAAATTATTGTAATCTTTAAGCACTAGTTTATACAAGTGGGAAGGAACTCACAATTATTTAAAAAGTTGTTAGTTTTTGAAAAATTTTAATAATATATTTTTTTATAATTATTCTTTCCCGTTGTTTTTACGCGTCCATTTAGAAAATTTATTAAGTTATATATATTATTTTTTTAAAAATTTACTATTCATATCTAATACATTTTTGCAAGTTATAATAAATTATAGTCCCTCCGGTCCTTATCCATTTTAACTAAATTACACTAATTAAGAAAGTTAAAATTAGTTAGTAATCTAAAATTTATTAAAATTACGTTAATATTCCAAAATTATCTTATTTAAAATATGCTTGAAAAAATGTGTAGTTGAATACTCCTTCAAGTCATTTTTACTCTAATTTTTATAGAATATAATTATGATTTTTTTTTAAATTCAAAATCAAATGCCAAAAAAAAATCAAATGAAATATCCCATATGAATTAATCTTAATAAAGCTCAGATTTTCATTTATATTTTAAATTTTATGAAGAATAGAAGTGCAATTTTAATGAAATTCTAAATCAAATGAAATTGTTAATAATTGTTTAATTTGAATTTTAATGCTATCAAAGTTTGGATTTAATTCAGATTTTTTTTTATTAAAATTTAAATTAAGAATTTTGAATTTCAAATAATAATTTAAAAACTTTGCCATTCAAAGCCCAAATATTTTAAAAAATCAATACAAACATAAGGAAAAAAATATATATTATAGAGTCAACATAAAGCAAGATGGGATGGATGATATCAATAGAAAATAAATATATTATGATACCCGACATGATGAAGATTTTATAAATGTTGGGGACTTGGGAGGTTTTGCTAGGAAGATGGTTGAGATAGGTAAACATATTTTCCCACTCATTTATAACTTTGTTGAGTTGGCATTAGTTTAACCAGTAGTGACAGCTAGTGTTGAGAGTGTTTTGGCAATGAATGTTGTAAAAATTAACTTGCCAAACAAAATGGTAGATGAGTGAATGAATCATAGCTTGATTGTATAGATTCATAGCTTGATTGTCTAGATTGAGCGAAAGATTTTTGCAACTATTGACAATGAAGAGATTCTACAATGTTTTCAAGGGAACTCGGCACATCAAGGCTTTGATCGCTTGAATCTATGAAGTAAGGACACAGACATAATGGCACGACACAATACGAACACGGTGGCACAGTAATTTATGAAAATTGAGGACATGGGTACAGGGGGGACATCAATATATATATATATATATATAGTAAAAACATTTATTGTTAATGTCCTCTGGGCCAAAACTGCTAAACAAATTCTTAATAAATATATATATGAGCCTATTTTCTATATCCACTTTCCCACTAAATATATATATCTGAGCCCATTTTCTACATGGACCCCATTTTCCCATGTGCAGACTCTCATCCCTTTTTTCTCCATTATTACTCCCTACCTACTCTTTTTTTCATTTTCTTCTTTTTTCTTCTCTTGTCATTCTTCTCTCTCTGCCCCCATCTCCTTCTTCTTCTCCCCGTTAACCCCAACTCCGCCCAAGAAAGCTTAGAAGAACTTCCACAGCAAGGTCGACAGCCGAAGGTGATACATCTTCTGCTCATCACCTACACTGCCCATGTCTTCCACCTTACATGCTTACTTGGCCACAAATCCGACAGCCAAAATGATCTACCGACCCAACACTTACATTATTGTCGCTATTGGCTCCAACATCACCCTTCATCTTTTTCTACCTCCTCTTTCTTCCTCCCTTTGCTCCTCTTTCCACTGCCAAGCCCTCCTTCTCCTGGTTAGTTGGTTAGACACAATGTCCAACCATGTCTATAGCATGTCCGTGTTGGACACTGGTGTGACACAGGGATGTCAAGCTCAAGGGCTTGTCTGTGCTTCATAGGCTTAAGTGGTTTCTAAAACATGCCAAGTGACTCGAGCATATTCCTTTCTAAGAACCTCCACCACATTGATGCAGCGAGTAAATATTGAGCCTGGTTATAAATTCTTGCAATAGCATTATTCCAATTCTATCTTAAATAGTGAGCAACTTTGTACAAAACTAGAATCAGCAAACTCTGCTACTGTTGTTGCAATAACAAATTGATTGGAGTTAGTACTGATAATAAACTTAAGACCAAGCAGGGTATCTATGTCAAGACACATCTGAAAAGGATTGAACACCATGTGACAAGGAAAGGTACTCCTTTCTTACCATGAGTACTGTCAATGGGATATGAAAGAACATAGATAACGATACAAGAATATTGTAGCAAAAAAGAAAATTGGGAATGATAGAGGAAGAAGGATAAAAAAGGAAGCAACCTTGTTTAGAATCTCAGGAATCAAGACTTGAGGCATCTTCCAAAGGTACATAAAGCATGCAGTGTCTATGATTAAGCATGAGAATAACTTCCTCAATATATAAAAACAGTGAGGAAATAACAACAAATTAAATATAAGAGCCTATGATATGTTGAAGTAATCTATTCAAGATGAAGAAATAGAAAGGCTTTTAAGGATAGCTATTTAGAAAAAAGCACCAAAGTTGGAGTGGCATTGTAAATGAACTTGAAGGGAAATGAATAATATATCATATACATCACTAAATCATCATCCCTTTTTCTAAAAAAACCATCAATCTAATTCCATTAAAAAAACAAAGATCCAAAAAAATAGAAAAGACCGCCCATTGTTCGGGTAAATCTACATGTAACTAAAGCAATATAAACTCAATAACTTCTGAAAACATGTATTAACTGAGCAAACAAATAAATAATTTAAGATCAAAATCACACAAAGGGTTTTAAAGGCCATGAAAATTACAAGGCCAACCAAGAAAAAAAAAATTAGCCAATGATTCACAAATACTGCAAATATGGTCCTAAATGCACTCATGAAAAATATTTCTCCTAATTTAATTGCAGCATTTTGGAAAAATTAGGTAATAAAAAACAGTGAATAGAATCTAATAGAACCATAGAACTGGTGTACACTATGGATTCTTGTTATAAAGTTTACCTGCAGAATTTCTTCGAGGGAGAATAGATCTTAGACAATCAGCCGGTGAGAGGGTCAGGGCTTTGATCTTCGACAGTCAGCCTTTGAAACGGAGGTGAAGGAAAGAGGATGATTGTGTTGATTTGGTTTTCCTTGTGAGCTCTTTCAGGATCCCGTGTGAGGTTTCTCAAAATCCCAAGATTTGGTTTTATGGCCAAATCAGCCATAAAATCAAATTCGGGATTTTGGGCCGATCAAAGGTATTTGGCTGGTCAAAGAAAAAAATAAATCCCTCAAAACAAACAACTGAACATAAAAAAGTGGTGCATTTGGAGTTACATATAACTCCAAATGCATCAAAATAAACACCACCTAATAGAAAATTCTTCCTCTAGAATATTTATAAGCTTAAAGTTGGACAAATGATATTTAGCTTCAGATGCAAAACTATTGAAAATTTTATTGTTAAAATTAAAATATTAAGTTTTCTATTATCGTGGAGATATTATTATTATTATTATTATTATTATTATTATTATTATTATTATTATTATTATTATTATTATTATTATACCAATGTTTCTCAAGATATTCTCATAAAATTGATGCTAGAATTTATATGTTTGCACTTGCCAAAATAATATATTAGTATGCTATAAATATTCTTATTGTTATAAATTTTTTTGTTCTCATTATCTTTGTTTAACTTTAAATCACCAATTTAATAAATTTTTATATTGTGAAATAACTTTGATATATATTTCTTTTAAATAATGTTTTTAAATTTTATACTACTATAAAGTTTGACCTTGCAAATATTGAGCTTGAGCTTAAGCTTAGTTCACATGTTTGAGATCGGGTGGATATTTCAATAAAACTACACTATAGTAGGTGTCACGGATCCACTCATTTTCCGTCAAGCATGTAAATCGTGTACCTTACATTAGACTTATTTTTATTCAAGTTATATGACATATGAAAAAAATCATGTTACTATCAATCAACAATTCAGCATGGATTCAAGTCTTATATTTGAAAACTATAGTGCTTGAAAAATAAATACAATATTTTGTTTATCAAATAAATATATGCAAATTTTTGAGTCTTTGTAAAAGGAAAAAGAAAATTTTAAAGTGGTTAAGTTGACGAGATAAAAATCATAAAATCATACAAAGTCCTTTTAAGAACACAATTTAATTATTTGGTTTAATAAGAACCCTTGTCTCAAATTTTCCTTTTAGTATTCTCAGGGGTATTTATGTAAAAATGATTTAGAGGGTTTGATTGTGAATGTGAACCATCCCTTCTAATGGGCCAAAAAATCTACGGCCCAAAAGCTGATACTACCCAAAACCATAGAACTCGTCGAGGGCTCAATAGTATAAGGCCCTGACTCCCACCGTTTGATGTATGTTCTCATGTCAACGATGCCGATCTCGAGGACGAACCCAACTTGAGTCAAGATTTAACCCGAGTTAAACTCGGAGTCAAGACTTTTTTGTGGCTACAAATAGGGCATATTCGCCGCTTCTCGGATGCCGCTCCTCGTCCTTTTAGGGTTAGGGTTTCGTCCTCAATTTCTCGTTCATTTCTTTCTTTTTGGATCATGGAGATGGAGCTTTTAGCTGAGTATCCTCACGCTCACATGGATCGGCGCCCCCGAAAGAGGGCCAGGTTAGGCTGGGACGTTCCTGAGGCTCCTAAGGTAATTGTTTTTCTCGATCCTTTTTTATTTTTTTTATTTTCATCAAGTTTTGTTTTTTTCTCTGTCCGATCTACTAAATCTGGTGGATTTTTATGTAGATCTATTATTTTCAATCAGGTATGGGTTGTTTATGTATGTTAATTCGGATATGGATTAAATTTTTTCTTTTATGTTTTGGATCTTGTGCGTATGATAGGAAAGGTTGCGTAGATTCATCTATTTTTGACAATTTTTAATTCAATTTTTTAATTAGCAAAGAAAAAGGAGACAAATCTTTGTGGTCGATAAATTTGGTTTTTTAAATCTCTATATATGCGCTTTTTAGAGATTTTTTTGAAGCAATCCTGTTTTGATTTAGTTAGTTTTTCGTGTTTTCAACCCTTCTGAACTGTCATCAGTGGTTACTTCTGATGTGTTTTCTTTGGTTAGAAAATTTAATTCCTTCTTGTTCTTTTACCTTTTCGGATCTATTAAGCTTGAGGAACAAAAGCTATGTATATATATATATACATATATATATTTGTTTTCCTGCTATGGTGAATGTATTTGAACTTGTTAGGGGGATTTTTGTTTATTAAACCTATTCATTTTAAGGGAAAACTGAATGACTGTTTTCAGAAATAGAACCTCAATATATTTTTTAAATTTTAGTGTTTGGTGGAGTTGATCGATTAAAGATCTGCATTCTTTCATTCATGTGTGGACCAGTTTTGGTGCAGAGCCTCAATATATGAGGAAGTTTTGTAGATTATTGACAGATAAGTCAATCCTAGAGATACCAGTTTCACTTCAAATATGAAACTATGTGTATGCTTGTTTGCTTTGTCCACTTTTATGAATCATATTTCTTTTAGCAAGGTCATGGATTCAATTTCTAGTTGTTTTTTTAGTTGTGGTTGGAAAGGTTTAAAACTAACGAGGGGTTAAAGATCATGCTTATATTTCTTTAGCATCAAAAAAATAAATGGATGGCTATGTGTAGGCTCAAGTAGGAATGTTTTGTGGGCAAGAAGTTGGAGATGTGACAAGCTTTGTATCATCGGGGGCACCTTCGGACCTTACTTGTTCTCCTTTATATGCTAAGGAAGTGGCTCGAAATGCTTCCCCTCCTTGGAGAGAAGATGATAAAGATGGCCATTACATGTTTGCGCTTGGAGAAAATTTAACTTCACGCTGTAATTACACTTGATCACAATTGTTAAAAGTTTTATTCATCTTGTGTTTGGTTTTGTCGGCTTTATTATTTTTTGCTCACTTTAAAATCTTCATGAAAAGAGGATTATGAACTCAGTTTATTTAATTGTTTAATTTGAATTGGTTTTACTTGTGTTTTTTGTGCTTTCTGGGGTCTACTAAGTAGCTGTTCTATTCTCTATGGATGCTAAGTAATTGATAGTTAATGAAGTGCCAATGTCATCTTAATTTCTTCATTCTTATTTTGTTGCTGTTGATGCTTGCTTTCTCCCACATGAGTTTCTTTTTACTTTTTACTTTTTTCCTTCAGATATTCCATATACATTGCCGCTCTTTTTCCTGTTTAATGTATTCTCTTTTCTCATCTATGCTGTAGTTTGAAGTCCTATATTTTCCATAGGAGTAAAATCCTGTATTCATTTGAAAACTCGCCCTATTAGTAGTTCTTTTTTTTTTTGTAACTGTTAATTTCATGTAAAGTTGCTATTTGGTTTCTCAAGTGTTCTTTTCTTTGTGGTTTGGAGTTTAGTCTTGTGCAGTCTTCTCACAATTTTCTTTTTCTTATCAATTGCAGACAAGATTCACAGCAAGATGGGTGAAGGTTAGTATTATCTCTCTTGAAGGTTTCTATATTAATGGTATAATTGCTCCTTGAGAAATTTTGTTTTACTGTTGTAACACATCTCTGTATTTTCCTCTGGTACTTTTTGTTTGATCAGGATGCACCTACATCTTGTCTGAGTTTGGGTCATTTCTTGTCTTTCTGCTGCTTTTTATTTGGGCTTTGCTTATTATTATTTACTTTTTTTTATCAATTTGGTTAGGTACTTTTGGCCAAGTTTTGGAATGCTGGGACAGGGAACGAAGAGAGATGGTGGCGATTAAAATTGTCCGTGGCATTAAGAAGTATCGTGAAGCTGCTATGATAGAGATTGATATGCTTCAACAGCTTGGGAAGCACGATAAAAATGGCGCTCGGTAAGTCTCCCCGAAGTTATTTTTTCTAATTTTAGATAGGATTCTAGTAGCTTTCAGGGTTCTATATGTGAGCCGGTGTGTTTTGCAGTTGTGTGCAAATACGGAACTGGTTTGACTATCGTAACCATATCTGTATTGTAAGTATGCAAATATGCAGTTGATTTGTATGAATTTCCCAATTACCCAAATGCCTTTTGGGTTCAACAATGAATTTAAATGATCTCAACAGGTCTTTGAGAAGCTTGGACCAAGTTTATACGATTTTCTACGCAAAAACAATTATCGACCATTTCCCATTGATCTAGTTCGCGAGCTTGGAAGACAACTGTTGGAATGTGTTGCATGTGTGTAGACAGTACTTTACAAGTTTATTCATTAAGCATTATTTTTGTTTGTTTATTCTGAGATTTTCTCCAGCGGATTGCTGTAGTAGTTTAAAACTCATCTGCTACTCTGTAAGGTTTATGTTCTAATTTTGTTACATGATTATGATGGCTGTTAAGAGTATTATATATATATATATATAGATTTTATCTCACCTCTTGGTTTGCTTATTTATTTATATCTTCAGTTGAATATGTTGTGTTGTTTTGGTGTGGTTATAACACTGCTAATTTATACTGTGCAGTTATGCATGATTTGCGACTTATTCATACTGATTTGAAGCCTGAGAACATACTTCTGGTTTCTTCAGAGTACATAAAAGTACCTGATTACAAGGTATTAACTACTCTTTTCCACTTCTGATTATCTGCCCAATCTTGTGCACTATTGAGAATTTGTCAAAACCTTAGTTTATGAAACCATCAACTCGTTGGTTAGATTTTCTCAGAGTTTTCCCTCCTTGATAGACTTCATTTCTTGCTGGTAATGATGTTGCCCAGGTTTCTTCTCGATCACCAAAGGATGGTTCCTATAGTAAAAGATTACCAAAATCGAGTGCAATCAAAGTAATTGATTTTGGTAGCACAACTTACGATCATCAAGATCATACATATATTGTCTCTACTAGACATTATCGGGCCCCTGAGGTTATCTTGGGTATGTTGCTCTTTTGATATATAATTAAATTTTTATCTTTCAAGGTTCTTCTCAGGAAACTTCTTGCAATTTTCATTAGGGCTTGGATGGAGCTACCCATGTGATATTTGGAGTGTTGGTTGTATCTTGGTGGAACTTTGTTCGGTTTGTAATCACCATCTGCATTTGTTTTGGGTTGCTTTAGGTTAAATAACTAATCCCAAATGTCAATCATATAAACCTCCACCAGGGTGAAGCATTGTTTCAGACGCATGAGAACTTGGAGCACCTGGGTATGATGGAGAGGGTGTTGGGTCCCCTCCCTCAACATATTCTAAAGAGAGCAGAGTAAGTGCAATTGAATAAGTGAACAAGTTCTGGTATCCATTTATAGGTCTCTCTTCTAAACTTACCCATTAATATTTGTGGTACATTTTCCAGTCGACATGCGGAGAAATACATAAGAAGAGGTCGGCTCAATTGGCCACAAGGTGCTACATCCAGGGAAAGCATTAAAGCTGTTCTAAAACTGCCCCGCCTACAGGTATTTTAATCAGGAAGATAATATGTATGTTTTTTCTACCCATTTGAGCTGGTATATGGGTACAACCCTTAAGTGCATTTTGTGTTTCCTGAGCGTTTTCATGAAATTCCATCTTGCAGAACCTGGTGATGCAGCATGTGGATCATTCAGCAGGGGAACTTATTCATCTGTTGCAAGGACTTCTTAAGTATGATCCTTCTGATAGATTGACAGCTCATGAAGCACTTGGGCATCCATTTTTTTCAAGATACCATGGGAGGTCATAGAATCAAAAGTATCATTCACTGTGACAAGCGCCATCAATTACATGTTCACCAACTGTATTAAATCATGTATCGGCCCCTGCAGGTGTTCCAATTATATCCTAACCCAATGTGTTAGAAGTATAAAAATTTACCTCTTCGCCGCACACTTACCTGCAATCTCTGTTCATTTGCAGAGTGGTTACAATACGTGTACAGTGTAAATTGGAGAATTTTATTCAAGTATTTAAACCTGTCTACAAAATAGATAAGCAATTTTCTGCTTTTGTAATGGTCTGCTGTCTCTCTGAATTGTTTTTCTTTGTTGATACATCTAATAGAAGTGTTCGAAATTGTGATTTAACCGTCATAGCTAAGTTATCTGTGATTGGGTGTGGGCAGCAAAAAATGTTTACATAATTTTTTTATATTGCAGTGAATTTTTTGCAAATTAAATGCATGTTATAGAAATGCAAAAGACCTTATGTCATCAACTATTTTTAAGTATTATATGTTTTTAATTAAAGCATTAAAATCGGTTTCATGAGACAAAATTGCCTACGGAAGTGAGAAATGGGTCAAAAATGGGATTATTGAAAATAGTTATTAGCATGCTGCTAGAAGCCTAGAGCCGACTCAATTTTTTGTACAAAAACCACAACCGCCTGAGTTAAAAAGAACAAGTCAAGGATAGGTATCTTGCGTGAACGTTTTAAAAAAAGGACAGGTATCTTGCAATAGGCCAAGGGCCTATTTATGTTCAAGCATAATTTATAATTGTTGTTTAAAAAAATTATTCGTATATATATATATATATATATTTTTTTTTTTAAAAAAGGGAATTGTATGCAGATACTTACGGATTATGTACTTGTTACATGTTCTTTACAAATGTCATAGTGATGATTCTTAGATGTAATGGTATTATTAACAAGGCTATACATGCTAATGCAGGTATACATCCTCAGAGAAAAAAATACGATTCTCAAATCCACTAATTTAAAATTTTCACCCACATATCTATAAAAAATTTATGGTAAATTCCATATAAAGTCCCAAGCCGTCCCAAACCAATTAAACGTGTACCATTTAAGATTTAAATTAGAATAAATTAATCTATATTTTTACCAAATTAATACTGATTTGTTTCAAATAATTGTAAAAATAATCTTAGACAATTTTAATAAATAGATCTTCATAATTTTTTTTTAAAATAACTGTACAAAATTTTTATATAAATAAAAAATAATAAATTACTGAATATTTATTAATATAAGAAATATATAAATGATCCAAATAAATCAACATGAACTTGTCATAAATTTATAAAAATCAATAACTCATAAAGTGCTAATTACTCCACATGTCATCCAAATAAAAGCATTAACACATCATGGTGTTTAGAAACTAGTAAATATTATAAACTAATTAGTTAAATAAAAGTCAGATTTCAAAATAAATATTGAAAAAAGAATTGCAATAAATTTGTAAAAATGAAGAAAATAAAAATATCTACAATATTCAATATTTCAATTCCCTTATAATGAAGAGAAGATAATTTTTTTTGTCAAAATATCAAAATAGTTTATCTATTATGTAAATTCAACCCCTTCAATCTCTTTAATATAAAGTATACTTTTTAAGTCCATTTATTTCCACATTTAGAAAACTTTAAACTAATTGACAGCTGGTACTCCACCATTTGGTGTTCAAGTACTTTTGTTTATTATTAAAAATTTCCTGACAAACTAGAAAAAGTGAATAATACTACTAAAATAAGTAAAAAGGATTTGGATCCCTTTTTTTTGGATCCGAATCCAATCCAATCCATCTAAAATCCCTAATAGTAAGCAACTGCTGCCTAATTGTGAAAAACTCCGGCCAACCTCTACCATCTCAACTCCGGCAACCCTTAACTATCTTGGGTGAAGGTCCCATCTACGAAGCTAGAGTTCCTCCACACTCTTATGCCGCCTTCTCTAGTGCTTCTCTGGTCAGGTATGCCTATCTCTTCCACCATTCCCTTTCTATGGATGAACTAACCCTCCGTTTGGTTCACGGAATAGGCATGGGAATGAGAATGAGAGTGGTGGATGGGGATTGGGGATGAGAATAAAAGTATAAGGATAGGAATAAAGATAATGTTTGGTTGGAAGGAATAAAAAGTGGGAATAAAAAAAAAAAGTAAGAAAGAGAAATCATGTAAAATTACTTTTATATCCTTTAATGTAAATGAATAATATTACATAGTATAGTACCAAAGTTAATTATATTTAAGAATAATTAATTTTTTAATTTATAAAATAATTTAAACAAAATTATTCATTTTTATTATTATAATTAAATATTTTAAATAAAGTCTAATTTAATTATTATATGTTTTATTATAATTATTAACATAATTAATCCATTTAACTATTATCCAATTTAATTTTTATGATTAAATATTTAATTAAATATATATTTTAACTACGGTTTCATGATAATTAAAATGGACAAAATTTCTACTTTCCTAAAAAAAATTTTGAAGTCTATTTTAATTATGATTTAATTATGATTAATAAATGTTTAAAATTATTTTTATTTAATTATACTAATTAAATATTTTAATGATATAAATTAATTTAATTATAGGATGTATTTAATTAAAAAATGATTTAATTATAACATGTATGGGGTGTATTATAGAAATAATTTTTTTATTTATTAAGGGTATATTGGTAATTAAAAAGGCAAAAAATGGAAGAAATGCTCATGCCCCCCAAACATGAGCAATATGGGTTTTGAGGGGATGAAGCTCCCCCTCATTCCCATCCCCCAATCCTATTGGTGCATACCCAAACATGGGTATGCACCAAAAGTGGGAGTAATCCCCATGCCTTGGGGATCACTCCCTCAATCCAAACACTACCTAAGATCTAGAATCTCTAATTTGGCCTGTTTGTCTTGTTGTATATGTTACATCTGTTTTAATTTTGGTTCATTGAAGTTTTGTTACTGTGGTTGGTGATGTGATGGATAGAGTGAAAGGGTTTGGTTTATTTCTAGCCTACATTCAAATCAGCTACAATGAAGATGCCTTTCTTTGTCATGCTAAAAAAAGCACCTGATACACTCATTTTTCCCTTTGCAATCATTTTGATTGATGTGCTTTGGTAGGACTCTCATCCCTTTTTACAATAGTTTATCAATTCCTTCAATAAAGCTCATTGGGTTTTTGTTATATTGCCATGCTTATTCATACCTTATGTAGTGCTTTCTATATATGGACAAGTGTGTGGAGGCCTAGGTAGTCAGAATCGGATCTGACCTTTGAGCCGGAGAAGGCCAAGGTTCAAGGGTCAAGAGGTCTGTCCGTGGTTGAACCGGATCGAACTGAATTTAATAAATAAATAATTAAAAAATATAATATAAAATACGTTAAATATTGAATTAATTTTTAAAATCAAATACATAATATATCAACCAAAACAATTCTTGATTCCATATTTAAAACACAACATTTAACAACATTTAAACCAAATTTTTATGAAAGACTAAATAAAATATCAACCAAAACAATTTTTTTTTTTCATTTGTTTTTATTTTTTAATTGATAGTTAAAAACTTAAAATTTAAAATTTAAAAATAAATTAAGAACAACTTAATTCATACACGTTTAATTTAATATTTTAGGTACAAAGCTCTTTTCATTAATGTGTATTATCCCTATAACTATTTACAATGTCATTGTCAACATAATCAATGACTTCATAGTGTAAGAAATCGGTACAAAACCCAATGTTAGTCAATGTACTTATTTCAATTTTCCCTTTTATTCCTCCTACTTCAATTTAGTTCTCTCAATCCCTCTACTCTTTGAATGAGTGCAATCAAGTCCCCTATGTGGAGTAACGTCAGGTAATGGAGTAGACCTTGTAGAATCAACATTAACTGATGGAATCGAGCTATGTGGAGTAATGCCAGGTGATGAAGCAGATTTTGTAGCACCAGCAGCACATCCACTTGCATTTTTTGCAGCATGGTCAGATTGGACCATCTAGATATCCTTCAACTTTAATCTCCGCATGTTTTTCTTTGTCTACAATAAAATGGAAAAAATGATACAGTTAAACACTATAAAACTAAAAACACACTCTTGCTGGTGCTTAACAGATAACACGAAATAATGCTCACAAGCTATCAAAAGGGGAAAGATGAAAGTAGAAATGAGTTTCTGGCATGCATAGGGGCCTGAACAAAATTCTGTTCAGCAAAAAGATTTATCCAAAATATAAACTATCAAATAAGACCCAAACTTACTCCAGGTCCATCAATACAATTTGATAGAAGTGCAGGTAAGGGTGCATTCCTCAATTCTCACCAACCATATCATGCATCAATGATGAAAGGAAAACATTCAGTCACATGCAAACATGCATTGTCACTCTCCTACTTGATAAACATCCAATATGATTGAAGTGAGCAATCAAGGTTGTACACTGTGTGTTTAGAATAGGATCTACATCTATAAGAACCTGTCTAATCTCTTCTCTAATCACTTTTTTTATTGTAATTTAGCTGACGGTGTACCATCTTGTCCTAATGTGACAATCTGCTGAACAACCTTGTTTAGTTCCATTCTACTATTTGGAGTTTGACAACTGATTTCTCTAGCCACCCATAAACTCTAGACAAACTAGGTTTGTTTTTAAATTTTTTTAAGCATAGGATTCTTACTTAAATCCTAGAATTTATATGGAAATCAAGACAATGAAATGATACTGTAGTTGCGTCACAAGCTTTAAATTTAATAAAGAAAATAAGCTTCCTTTTGCAGGTCATAAAACCATTACAAATTAGATAGATTCATAAAACCATTACAGTGATTACCATGAGGATCTTTTGTGACAAATTGAAAGAAGATTCAATGGATGCTAGAAGATTTTGTCATGTCAAATTTCAATTTATCATTAAGCTCTTACTTTTAGCTATGAGATTAAATTATACACAAAAGGCCGGCTCAATTTTTCTTAAGTATTTAACAGAAATCACAAATATTGTGAACACTTAGAACACCACAGTCCCATTGAGAAAAATAACCATTCCAACGAACATATTTCCTTCTCTTTTCCCTCGCTTCTAGTCTAATTATCACATTGATAGACATAATTTGGTAGCCCTAAAGTTTCCCCAAAAACAAGGGATTGTATCACCAAAAAGAGTTTGCAGATACTGTGACCATCATAATGATGCTTGTTAAGATAAAATGTTAGTGCATCTTGCAACTTGCCACATGGTCCTAATTGTTGAGAATATGTTTTAGTACATACTTCATTTTTTTCACACATGACTTGTATATTATACAAATCATTTCTTTCAGTTGTTTTCATTGAGAAGCGACGCATGCAAGCATGCATCTCTGGTATAACAAGAATGAATGATCAACCACTTGAAAGGATTAATAGGATTGATCTGGTGATGATCCTGCTACAGCTAAGCAGTTTGGCACAAATCAAGGGCCAGAAACTTAGAAAAGAGCCCAAAAATAGAACCAGGCCAAGGTTCATCTAGAAATGAACAAATTAAGCTTTTTATATGTAATGAGTCATGCCTACTTATCCCAATCAAAGTATGTAAGTGGCAAATCAATAATTTAAAATAAAATAAAATAAAAAAGAAAGAAATGAAGCAGAAAATTTCATGCTTGCTAAAAGTGGCTACTGTTTCACTTGAATGACAACCTTGTATTTTTAATGTGTAGGTAGGTCTTAAGTCTTTTTGATAAGCATCACTCAAGCTTAACTTAACCTAACCCTAACCATTTAAGTTGTACACATAGAGGGTTTGCTCTTAGCCTATTGACTTTGATTATAATATTTGATGTTAGCTAATTCATCATTAGCTTACATAACCAGAATCTTAATTCCTGCTGACAGGAATAGTCTTCTTTTTTTTTTTCTTCTTCTTCTTCTTCTTCTTTTGTAGTCCTTGTTTTTCAGCTTGTAGATAAGAATTGGGAAGAAAAGAATGAGATGTGGATTTGCTCTATTTTGTGTGTGTGTGTGTGTGTGGGGGAAATTCGAGTAGAAACAATAAAGAAGAAAGGACAAGCAAGCGGTATGCCTTTTTTATTTTTTATTTTAAATTTGTAGAGATTCTACTCAATACTTGAGTTATGTACAAAATCTATAATTTGAATTCTAATGAGATAACCATTCATTCATTGTTGGAGTTGTTTATATATACTGCTAAACACTACACATATAATAATTATTATTATTATAATACACAGAATTTCTATTAGATGAGTGACAAACAAATATAATTAGAATAAGATTATTTAGATGAACAATGATTTTAATTTTGATAGTTTATATCAACGAGGTTCTGTTACTCATTCATATTTCTTAGGTGTGACTCTTTTCAATAGGACTAATTTCAACAATTACCTGATGATGTTTGAAATCTTTCAGCTACTCTCCTACTTTAGCCCAAAATGTCTTCACCAAATTACTCTGTTCCAGTTGCCAAGACCACCTATGTATAATAGTAAAACTCAGCAATCATATGATAAAGCATATGTCACTAAATTGAAAGAAGTAATAACAAAATCAGGTTGTCAACGGCAGCATCTTGGGTCCACAAAAAGGAAAACCTACTTGATGAAAAGAATATCACCTTGACAGTGTGATATCTCAGCTCCATTTGACATCCACCCTCAATTCCTAAGATTGAACCCCTTCAATTGGAAATGTCTCGCTTGCCAATTTAGACACAAGCTTCCATTTAATGACAGAAACTTCAATGGCTAAATAATATCAGAGTGAAATTCAAAACAATGGAAGAGGTGCTTCCAAGATATATCAGAGTGAAATTCAAAACAAAATGGCTAAATTGAGTTCAACGAGCCACAAATTAGTGTCATTTACCAATCAATAAGATAAATTGAGTTTAATTGGTATCAATTGGTATTCAATTTCTTTTTGCAAATTTTAATTTGATTGAAAGTTTGGTATCTTTTTTACAAACAATGTGCTGGAGTTCATGGATTTGGATGATGAATGATTGATTGCAGCAAAAAAAAAAAACTACATTAACTCATTAAAACATATTATAATGGATTGTGTCTCCTAAAGTCTAGTTTAAAAATAATGATTAGAATTTTTACATAATGGAAAATGTTTTCAATTAATTGTTTGGAACTCAACTCAACACGCATTCCAAATTTCAAATGCCTACTCTATGAACTTATTTACCATTTCTCTAAACAAACACAAAAGTGAAATTATAATAGTTAAAACTCAAATGCACTTAAATTAACAATTGTAATCTAGGTTAGCTAAACCACATCCAAGCACCACATAAGACTATTCTGAACCCACGTGTGATAAGATTATCCAAACCTTAACCTTAATTCAGGTCTCTTTATGTTCATAGACCAAGAATTTATGATTAATACCATCATGAATAATCATTCGATGGCATATCATTAATATTTGGTGTTCTTGAATTAACACAAATAGGAGAGATTGGGAATTGATTGCCTAATTGGAAAGAAAAGTTAGAATTCATTCTCAAATCTTATCACCAGGAGCCTAGATTTGTCCAGTTGTACACTCGATGAACATGTGGCATATATCTTATATGCTAGCCTATTAGTCCAAGTTATATAAGGAGAGTAATGCTTTGTCGATGGTGTGTTTGGAAGAATAAATGACTACATAATAATTTGTGAATTCCACCCATAAAGATACTAAATTTGCTACAGGATGGTGTAGCGGATGAAGCTTAGGACACTAAATTTGCTACAAATGGTACTTCTTTGGTGCTTGATTTGAATGTGAAGGGCAGCTATGAGATGTTTGGTGGAGGGAGAGGGACTGAGTTAAATCTTTGCATGCATCCACAAAGAAGTTGAAGACCAGTCCAATTATATTGTTATTTTCTTTTATGGTTATCTAAAGAGTTTTGGTTGTGTATATGGATATATATATATATATATATATATATGCTTCAAAGTTCACAATAAGGAGAGTTGATCATATTTATCAACAGGAGAAGTTTTAGGAGGTTATCATGTCTGTGGATTATAGTTAAAGTTCTGAGTCAACTACTGTAGTTCATGTTAACCTTTTTATATATCATTGTGAGCATGACCTTCCGCAAGTGGAACTTGAATATATGTATATATATATAATGTTTTTATCTGGTTTTAATAAGGTAGTGTATTGTTTAGAAAAAAAGTATAAGAAGATTTTTTTTTTAATTTTAAAAAACCAAATTTACACAGGATTCCTTACAACTATAAAATCTAGTTATATGTTTACATATAAATGACTACATAATAATTTTAAAATATCCATTGAACTGAAAGGGGAATGGAAAGCCTAGACTTGTGAATTCCACTTTCCTCTTCACTACAAACACAGTCATAAATAATGTACAAATTATCATAATACTACTTTAGAAGTAAGGAGTTTGTTTAATTCTAGTTTTAAAGAGTTATAATAATGTTGACTCATTCAATTAACTTAATATATATATATATATATATATTAACAGTCAGAAGACATAAGTCTCAATATATGCATGCCATCCATCTAAAGTCTAGAGCATTATCAAGTGATGACAATAACTAATGTTCTTCTATATATTCTTCACACAACAAGGTAATTTCCATAGCATTGAAGTCAGCAGTCAAGAGTGAAGAAATTCAAGAGAAAACCTGAAATATTAATATAGTTGATGTTTGCACCCTGTATAGGTACTTCGGGCCAGCAGTAAGCTTTTGGAATCACCTTTTCAGAATAGAGTTGTTCTTTCTCAACTAATATGCCTGATGTTTGCACCCTATACAGGTTTTAATAAAAGTAAACATCATCAATATTAATTCATGTATATTACGTAGATAACAATTATACCAACCAAATAAATAAATAAATCAATAAAAACTAACCTTGCAATGATAGAAGAAGACATGAAGAAGACCATCATTTTAAGTAGTAAACCCTAAAATTCTTATGGAATTATTAAAAGAGAACATGAAAAGCATAACAACGGCGAGTGTCAACAGTCAAAACTGAAAATATCTACAACTCAAAATTGAGTGGTGAGTGTCAACATTCATAAATGTTATCATCACCATCTTGATGAGCCCAATGGGCGGCATCATGTGCACTGAAAATACCCTCATCAATAGAAGGAAAATATTCAGTTGTAGGTCCAAGATCTACAATTTTGTCACCCATGTTGTACACCTCTCTCGGTTGATTGCGTATCACAACGACCAAACCCGGTTCTTTTGGGTCTTCAGAATAAAAAACTTGCTTCATTTGAGATGAAAGCACATATGGCTCATCGAGAATGTGTTCGCTCGTGTGAATTGTGTGAGAAAAATTAACCATTGTGAACCCATATTTATCATTCTCGATTCCCCTACAATTAGTCACATCAGCCCAATCAGCTCGAAATAGCACAACCTTGAACTTGTTGAAATAATCCAACTCAATTATATCAGTTAATATACCATAATAGTCGACATTTCCTTCTAATGGATTAGCATCCCACGCACTGGCATAGCTCATCATGGAAGAAGTAACAAGAACTCCAGAATTTTGTGTTCTCCTACATCTTTCCTGAGATTTTGTATGAAATCAATATCCATTAATGATGAGCCCTTTATACCTTTTTATAATTCTGTTTGGACCTTTTGAAAGGAATTTAAGTTCTTCAATCACCTCACTACGATTAGAAATCTGCCCAAATTACATGTATGTAATTAAACATATGTATTTGAATGTACAAATATTAATGGGGAATTGCTATAAATAAAAGGTTTTCCAATTGCTTACATTTTGCTCCAACCATTCATGGAAAGTTTCCGTAAATTTTCTATCAACATCTCGTGCGATTGAACGTCGACCACACATTTGATATCTCAATATGTTTTTATACTCACTGCAAGTAAGGATAATATAGCATGTGAATGCACTATTCCATCACTAAATTAAAAAAAACCAAAAATGTTTGCCTTACTCCTGGAATGGTTCAATAGCTTCATGATGTAATAGCACATAACGATGTACTTGTGCCCATGATCTATCATCCAACTCCACCACATCAATTTTTCCTATTGACTCAACACCACTTTGGAATATATAACAACTTGCAATACTCTCATCATGAACTTGCCTTAGATTTCTCGCAGGTTTATCAAATACAGTTTCAACATCAACTGAATACCTCGAACAAAAAGTTACACATTCTTTTGCCAGATATCCTTCTGCAATGGACCCTTCAAGAAATCTCTTATTTCGGCCATAATTTTTTAACTTGAGCAAAAACCTATAACAATAAGATAAAAATATTAAGCCCACAAATTTTGCTTGATAAGATATTATAAAAATTTTTGAACGAGGAAACTAATACCGTTCGATTGGATACATCCATTGATAATAAACGGGACCACCAAGCTTAGCCTCCAATGGAAGATGTTTAACCAAGTGCACCATTATAGTGAAGAATGAAGGTGGGAAAATCCTTTCCATGTTGCATAATGCTATTGCGGCTCGATCTTGAAGCATGTCAATATCTTCCACCTTAAGTACTTTGCCATAAAGGATTTTGAATATATTTGAAAGTTCTGTAATGGCAAGAGTCACTTGTTTTGACATGGATGAGAGCAAAGCATTTGGAAGCAAATCATGTAGTAATATATGACAATCATGAGATTTTAACCCTTGAAGTTTTCGTTCTTTCTCATTCACTGCTTTGGAAACATTTGAAGAGTATGCATCTGGAACTTTTATATTCCTTAATACATGACAAAAGAGATCTTTTTCAACATTGGACATGGAAAAGGATGCCGGTGGTAGTCTTGTATTTCCATTGGAAAGATATTCGGGATGAAGCTCAAATGCCCAATTCCACCAAATCTAGTCTACTTTTTAAATTGTCTTTTGATTTCCCATCCACATTAAGAACTGTTCCAACAATATTTTCACAAATATTTTTCTCAATGTTCATGTCGTCGAGATTGTGGCGCAAAAGATTATACTCCCAATAACGTAATTCAAAGAAAATGGATTGCTTCTTCCATAGTATTGCCGCATGTGATTCATCTTCCTCTATCCCATCTTCATCATTGTCTACGGCGACAATGGACGCTTGATGTTGTCTTTTCACTGATGTAGAAGTAGATTTGGATTACTTCAAATTACATTTCATCCCTTTCCCATATGTAAATTGCAAATCTTTTAACATTAACAAAGTATTTGATCCAGAAATTGCTGAAGGAGCTCCACGCATCTCAACTGTGCCATCAAACATATTTTTTTGTAATCGGAATGGATGATCATTTTCTAGCCACCGTCGATGTGCCATGAAACAAAACTTTCTCCCATTAGATAACCATCTTGAAGAAGTTTGTGCCGCACAACAAGGACATGCATATTTTCCTTTGGTACTCCAACCTGATAAATTTGCGTAAGCTGGAAAATCTTTAATAGTCCATAATAAAGCAGCTTTCAACTGAAAACTCCTTTTCATTGATACATCAAATGTCTGAACACCAACCCACAATTGCTTTAACTCTTTAATAAGAGGTTGCAAGTAGATGTCGATATCATTTCCAGGACCTTTGTCGCTTAGAATAATCATTGATAAGATGGAAGAAGGTTGCTTCATCCCAATCCATGGTGGCAAATTATAGGGAATCAAAACTACTAGCCAAGTACCATAAGATGTACTTAAAATCTTGAATGGGTTAAATCCATCTGAAGAAAGCCCAAGTCTAACATTTCGTGGTTCTGAAGAAAAATCTGGATATCTTACATCAAATGATTTCCATGCCTCAGCATCGGCAGGGTGTCTCAAACAACCATCATTTGTTCGACCGGTAGCAAGCCAAACCATATCAACTGCAGTCTTTGAAGACATAAAAATCCTTTGTAATCGTGGTATTAAAGGAAAATATATTGTAAAACCTTTGCGGGTCTCTTATGAATGATATCACCATCATCATCTGAAGGTTGTTTGGGATCATTCGACACCCAGCGAGAACACCCGCACACATGACAAGATTATTGATGTTCGTTATGCTCCCAATATAGCATGCAGTCATTAGGGCAACTATGAATTTTGATAAGTGTCTAAATGTAGATATTTTAATGTATATATCATATTCACTTTGCATGTATTTTGTGAGGTTTGATGCCCGTTTTGCGCTTAATTGTCTATTATTTGCTTTGTAGGGCATAAGGAAGCCATAGAGAACAAGAAGATATCATTTGGGCGAAAAGAGAAGAAAACAGGAATTTCATACTACCCCCATACTACCCAGTATAGGGGCCGTATGCACTGTAGCAGCAGATTGATTTGAAGTGTCTGCCCAGATTTCCATACTACCCAGTATGGGGGCCATATGCACCCCGTATGGATCGTGAATCTAGGGTTTTTGGGTGTTATACGACCCCCATATGACCCCTATACGACCCGTATGCCTCCGGGGGGGGGGTATAAATACCAACTTTTATGGCAGAAAAGAGGACTTTTTGGCTGGCCCTTTTCTTGGCCGACTTTGGGAGAGCACTTGGGAGTTTTTGGGCGACCTTGGGGAGGAGAAGAAGGGCAAGGAAGCTAGAAGATCATCCAAGCCCAAGGTCCAAGATTCTCAAGGCAAGAAGGCAACATCATTCAAGGGGAGATCTACCACGATTTGAAGAAAGGAGACCCACGGCTAGAGGAAGCGTCATTTGGCACTCCTTTGGCGGGGAAAGCATCATTCGGCACATTCTTCACCTCCTCCTTCACCATTTCATCTAGGGAGTGTCATTTATGCTTTTTGTTTCATGTTTTTGTTTGTTTGTATTGCTTGTTGTGGGATGATGACACACTAGACCCCCAAAGGCCACCGGGTGTTGGTGAACCTTGGGGGTTTTATCATGTATGTTGGATGATAACTTGTTAATTCCATGCTTGGGTAATTTTTGAGATCTAGTCCATTGTTTTCATGCTAAGTGCTACACTAAGGAGAAATCCGTAGCTATTTTATGAGTGATGCATGTAGATGTGACTTGCTTGCATGTATTAGATCATGAATGGATTAGAAGGGGATACTTGTATCATCACGCCGAGAAATTGGGTGTTTGGTAGCCCTCCATGTAGGTTTAATCCGAAGAAGAGTAGGTTTATTCCTAAGTGAGATTTCCTCGTACTTAATGCAATCGTAGGAATGTAGATTTGGAAGAAATTCCTATCTATGTTTGTATGGGATTAGGGTTCAATCGCCGAGAAATTGGGGTTGTTCTAATCTTGGAATCTCATGGTCCAATTTACCCTTGCATCTTTAGATCATCATCCATGTTGCATGATAACCCCTCAAGGGGATCCTCATCCATAGTTCTTTGTACCTCATTGATTTTCTTGCTTGCTTATTGCTTGTTCTCTCTAATTTGGTCATAATCTTGTTTTAGTTTTAATTACTTTTAGTAGAGTAAAACCCATCACTTGAGTTCTTAGGCTAGATAATACCTCGAGAAGGAGTAATAGGAGATCCTTGGCCCCGTGGAATACGATCCTCGTGTCTTCACACGAGGTATTACTTGGCGATCCCGTACACTTGCGGGGAAGCAATCAAATTTTTGGTGCCGTTGCCGGGGACCTTTTAAGGAATTCTAGGAAACTTTTAGATTATTACTCTAGCCATTTCATTCTTTACTCATTTCTTGTCGTTATTTTTCTTTTCCTTTGGTCTTAACTTTCTATCATCTTTCTTGGTTTTGCAAGGTACTGTGCATGACACGTCCGTCTTATGCGTACATCATGGCTAATCTGAACATCAAGTTGGAAGACTGCGTACACAGATTTGATGGTTGGATTAATTCACAAACTCAGCAACATTTTTCACACCCTCCAGACAACCATTTATATACTTTGCTTCCATCTGGGGATTCTAGTATATCTTTTGATGGTTGCAGCTGGCAAACAGTGTTTGAGACTTTTATGAAAAGTGGAACACCATCAGTGAGCGAAGGAAGCATATCACTAATTGAACAGTTTGTTTTGACTACCGAGGGTCGATAGTTTGCTAACATGAATCCCACCTTTGAGGACCGTGTTGATATGGGCCAAGTGTCAGCAAGGGTACAGGAGTGCAACTTGGGGCAATAGTTTGAGCATCATGAAGGCCTAGGAAATAATGCCAAATGTTATGAGCTTCGTGTTTATGGTACAGACAACAGTTCTGATGAGAGTGCGGGGTCGGTAGAAGAAGTAGGGTCCGAACAAGGTGATGGGCTTTGGAATAGAGAGTTGATGCCGTCAACTGAGGAAGCACCAAATTTGGAGTTGAAAACACTACCTGAACACATTGAGTACGCCTTTTTGGGAGAAGGTACACAACTTCCAGTCATCATCTCTTCGAACCTAACAGTTGAGCAGAAGAATGGGTTGGTGGATGTACTAAAAAAACACAAGAGAGCAATTGCTTGGAAGATTGCTGACATAAGAGGGATAAATCCATCTGTTTGCACTCACAAAATTCTAATGACGGACGATCACAGACCCAAAGCCTTGCCACAAAGAAGACTCAATCCAAATATGAAAGAAGTGGTCCGGGCAGAAATCATCAAGCTTCTCGATGCGGGTAAGCCCTGTACAAGTGGTCCCAAAGAAAGAGGGAATGACCGTGATCACCAATGAGAAAAATGAGTTAATCCCGACTCGTACAACAACCGGGTGGAGGGTATGCATTGACTATAGAAAATTGAATGATGCCACCCAAAAAGATCATTTTCCCCTACCATTCATTGACCAGATGCTGGAGCGGTTAGCTGGCCATGCCTACTATTGTTCTTTGGATGGGTTCCCTGGTTATTTCCAAATTCCCATCGCCCCCGAAGATCAGGAGAAGACTACATTCACTTGTCCGTATGGCACATTTGCTTATCGCCGCATGCCTTTCGGGCTATGTAACGCCCCGGCAACCTTTCAGAGATGCATGATGGCCATTTTTGAAGACATGATAGAAGATTTTATGGAGGTGTTTATGGACGATTTTTCCGTCTTTGGTGATTCATTCGATGTGTGCCTCAAGAACCTTGAGCGGGTCCTCATTCGATGTGAGGAGACCAATCTTGTGCTAAGTTGGGAGAAATGCCATTTCATGGCCCAAGAGGGGATAGTCTTGGGGCACAAAATTTCAAAAGATGGAATTGAGGTTGACAAGGCAAAGATTTCCACCATCGAAAAATTGCCACCTCCAAATTCTGTGAGGGCCATAAGAAGTTTTTTGGGACATGCCGGGTTCTATAGAAGATTCATCAAGGATTTTTCTAAAATTGCTAGACCCCTAACAAGGTTATTGGAAAAGGATGTCCCATTCGAGTTCGATAATGACTGCATGACATCCTTCATGGAACTCAAGGAGAAACTAATTCAAGCGCCGATTATGGTAGCTCCAGATTGGGACTCCCCATTCAAATTGATGTGTGATGCAAGTGACTTTGCAGTTGGGGTAGTGCTTGGTCAGCGGAGGGACAAACATTTTCACCCCATTTACTATGCAAGTAAGACTCTAACGGGAGCCCAAGCGAATTACACTACGACTGAAAAGGAGCTACTTGCCGTGGTATTTGCCTTTGATAAGTTCCGGTCATATTTGGTTCTTTCTAAAGTGGTGGTGTACACCGATCATTCAGCTTTAAGGTACTTGCTTAGCAAATCAGATGCCAAACCACGTTTGATTAGGTGGGTCTTGCTGCTTCAAGAATTTGACCTGGAGATTAAGGATAAGCGGGGAGCAGAGAATCTTGCAGCTGATCATTTATCCCGTTTGGAGGGCTCTAGCGCAGAAACTATGAGAGACAAGGACATTAATGACTCATTCCCTGAAGAACACTTGTATAATATCCAGGTAGTAGAAGAGAAGGAACCACCCTGGTTTGCCGATTTCGCTAATTACTTGGTTGGTGGGGTCATCCCGAAATGGTTTACATATCAACAAAGGAAGAAATTCTTTTTAGACCTCAAGCACTACATCTGGGAAGATCCATACCTATTCAGGGTTTGTTCCGATCAAGTAGCTCGAAGATGTGTTTCTAGGGCTGAGGGTCTAAGCATTTTGAGGCATTGCCACTCGGGACCCACTGGTGGCCATTATGATGCGAATAGAACAACGAAGAAAATTCTTGATGCAGGTTTCTATTGGCCATCGGTGTTCCATAACACCCAAAAATTCATTCAAGCTTGTGATAGATGTCAGCGGGTCGGTAACATATCTCGCCGGGACGAGATGCCCCAAAATTGGAACCAAGCCTGTGAAGTTTTTGATGTGTGGGGGATTGATTTTATGGGACCTTTTCCGAGCTCCCATGGATACAAGTTCATACTCGTGGCAGTTGATTATGTGTCTAAATGGGTGGAGGCTCAAGCATTGCAAACAAATGATGCGAGGGTGGTGGTGAAATTTTTGAAGAAATTATTCTCCAGGTTTGGTGCACCACGGGCTATCATCAGTGACAGAGGCATTCATTTCTGTAATGCCCAATTCGCAAAGATATTGAAGCGCTATGGAGTTTCCCATAAAATGGCAACAGCATACCACCCACAAACTAGCGGGCAAGTAGAAGTTTGGGTGTTATACGACCCCCATATGACCCCTATACGACCCGTATGCCTCCGGGGGGGGTATAAATACCAACTTTTATGGCAGAAAAGAGGACTTTTTGGCTGGCCCTTTTCTTGGCCGACTTTGGGAGAGCACTTGGGAGTTTTTGGGCGACCTTGGGGAGGAGAAGAAGGGCAAGGAAGCTAGAAGATCATCCAAGCCCAAGGTCCAAGATTCTCAAGGCAAGAAGGCAACATCATTCAAGGGGAGATCTACCACGATTTGAAGAAAGGAGACCCACGGCTAGAGGAAGCGTCATTTGGCACTCCTTTGGCGGGGAAAGCATCATTCGGCACATTCTTCACCTCCTCCTTCACCATTTCATCTAGGGAGTGTCATTTATGCTTTTGTTTCATGTTTTGTTTGTTTGTATTGCTTGTTGTGGGATGATGACACACTAGACCCCCAAGGCCACCGGGTGTTGGTGAACCTTGGGGGGTTTTATCATGTATGTTGGATGATAACTTGTTAATTCCATGCTTGGGTAATTTTGAGATCTAGTCCATTGTTTTCATGCTAAGTGCTACACTAAGGAGAAATCCGTAGCTATTTTATGAGTGATGCATGTAGATGTGACTTGCTTGCATGTATTATATCATGAATGGATTAGAAGGGGATACTTGTATCATCACGCCGAGAAATTGGGTGTTTGGTAGCCCTCCATGTAGGTTTAATCCGAAGAAGAGTAGGTTTATTCCTAAGTGAGATTTCCTCGTACTTAATGCAATCGTAGGAATGTAGATTTGGAAGAAATTCTTATCTATGTTTGTATGGGATTAGTGTTCAATCGCCGAGAAATTGGGGTTGTTCTAATATTGGAATCTCATGGTCCATTTTACCCTTGCATCTTTAGATCATCATCCATGTTGCATGATAACCCCTCAAGGGGATCCTCATCCATAGGCCTTTGCACCTCATTGATTTTCTTGCTTGCTTATTGCTTGTTCTCTCTAATTTGGTCATAATCTTGTTTTAGTTTTAATTACTTTTAGTAGAGTAAAACCCATCACTTCAGTTCTTAGGCTAGATAATAGCTCGAGAAGTAGTAATAGGAGATCCTTAGCCCCGTGGAATACGATCCTCATGTCTTCACACGAGGTATTACTTGGCGATCCCGTACACTTGCGGGGAAGCAATCAAATTTTTTCATACCTAAGACACAAATCATTGATAACTTTCTTGGACCCATGACTACTTCTAGGAATAGCAGCTAAGGGAAAAAATTCTTTTACAAATTCAATCAACAGATCGAGCCATTTTTTAGTTATCCCACACATGCATTTCAGATGAAACAGGCGAATGCAGAAGTACAATCTTGAATGCTTTGAACCCTCATAAAGGTTTTCATTCATTTCTATCAACAACTTGTAAAACTTTGCAGCTTCATCTGAAGGTTGTTCTTCATCTATCCCCCTGTAGGTTCCATCTCCGACATTCACATCAACATCAATTTCACAGATATTAGGATCCAAAGTCTCTTAATCAACTTGATGCATATTAAAAGCATCCCTTAACAATTCATCCATGCCATCTTTCCTGACTTGAGGGGTTATGTTCTAAGAATTTAAAATTGATGTTGATGTGAAAGTGGTTGTTATATTAGCAGTGGGTGATGGAATATGTTCTCCATGGAAGAACCAACATGTATATCCTTGTAGAATTCCATCACATATTAAATGTTCAAGCACTACTTCACGGGTTCGCCAATGAATATTTACACACTTTACGCAAGGGCATACAATCATACCATCTTGGCTTGCATTATCGAATGCAAACTTAACAAATTCTTCCACTCCATGTTCATATTCTTGGCTCAACCTTGACTTATACATCCAACTCTTATTCATTTCTGTTTAATATATAAAAAATAATAATTGGATAGTTACAAATATTGATTATTATAAAAGAGAAATCCTACCTTGCAATTAATGTTATGTATGTGTATGTCCCGTACAATGCATACTATAAAACTATTTTAAATTTAGCACTATTAAGAAATATAAGTTTTTAAACTAAATTGAAACTATTCAATTGATAACATATACATGTCAACTTTAATTGGTATTTTAACCAAAAACAAATACAATCAACCCTCCATGCCAAAATGAAACTAAAAAAATGCTACAAATTTAAAGAACAAGACCAACATCAAAAGGAAAAAAAAACCAAATTCCAAACTAAGAAGGAAGATCCAATTAAACCAACAAAGTGGGGAATGAACTTCCTTTCATCCTCAAATCAAATCTAAGAAAATCCTCTTGAATTAGACTGACTTAAACCCTAAATCACCACCTACATTGCACAATCAAAGAGCTAGTGACAAGAAAATCCATAAAAAATAGCACAATAAAATATAATCAAACCTAGACCAAGCCAAGCAAATCACTTAAGGATATCACAAAATTTGGGGATGAAGTGATGAACTAATCACTTCTTTGCTTTCTGATTAATGGATTCAATTGGATTTGTAAGAATTAATCTCTTTTACATTCACAAAAAACTATATAAAAAAAAGATGATGATTACAGTTAAACAAGACAACACAAGAAAATTCATGTTTAATACCAAACTTGTACCAAGTATAGAAGAAGCAATTCATGAAAGTGGGATTTGATCTCATGGTTTGTTCATATTAGTTACTTAAAAAACAAAAATAAGATTAAAAATAATATCAGTTACAAATAAATGTCTTTAAGTGGGATTATCTGATTTGGCTTCTTGTAACTTGTAAGAGAACCAGTATTATAATCTTGATTTATCTCACTTATAATAGCTTTTAATTATTTCTTGATTGCTTGATTAATTTTGAAGCTTTCTCATTATATATATATATATATATATATATATATATATATTTATTTATACATATAGCTCTTTTGTGTTTGAATGTATTTTAAATATCCAATACTATCCTTGTATTTTAGAAAAAAAAAAGTTTATTACAATGACCTAGCACATGCATTTATATTTTTTAACTTTATAGCATATATATTTGTAAAATATCCTGTATGTTAACATATCATGTTGCATTAGTTCTTACTTGAATTTTTAACATAATTTTTTTATTTCAAAATAATAACAACTTGGCCAAATATCTAGCTCATTAATGTTCATATAAATTAAAAATAATAATTATTATTATATTTTTCAACCATCAACAAGAATGATAATGGATATTATTCCTAAAACACATGACTTATATTTTTATTAAATTATTAATATAAAACTAAGCACTCAAATATAAATCTAAAAGATATATTTTTTTTTGGTATTGTATCACAACACTGATTTCTCCCCATTGTTAACAAAAAGTACACTTGCTAAGATTAGAAGCAAGACCAAAAGAAGAATTAGCAATGAAACAAAAAAAAACAAAGAAGCTGAATCCCTCCTCTACTCATTATCAACTCAAGCACCTCACAATAATAGAAATAGTTAATAATTATAAGTTGTATAAACCACGTGCATCTCTACATGTTCTTGAGATTTGGATGAAGCCCAACAACAATGGATACTATCAGTGTATTCAATGCCTACGAAACCGTTTTAGTACGCTACATGTCAATCAGAAACTGTACATACAGTTTTTACTGAAACTTATCTAATGCTAACTACCTCCAATTTCAAGGAATAGTACTAATTGAGATGGTTACCTTCTAGTTCATGCAAATGGTGGACTGAATCAAACGAGAATGGGGGTGAGATCACTGGAAACATAACTAGTTCAGATATATGTATATTCTTAGGCTGTGACATTATATAAAGATTTGATGTGCATTCCTCTGCAGATAAGCGACATGGTTGCTGTGGCAAGGATTATGAATGCCACCCTAGTTCTCCCTTCTCTAGATCATGATTCCTTCTGGACAGATCCAAGGTCCCAAACATTCTCCTGAGATCAAGCATTTGATTGAATAACAGGACCCTTCTACAGTGACTTTGATTAAGTTTTGGCTATGTTTTGCAGTGACTTTAAGGATATATTTGACTGGAAACACTTCATAGATGCATGAAAAGATGATGTACTGGAAACACTTCATATTTGACTGGAAAAATAGAGTGATACAAATGGATTAACTGAAGAGGAATTAGATAAATTTCTCTTCATATGTACTTGGTATCTATTACTTTTATCTACAATTGTAATTGATCCATCAAAGTGCTCAAATTATGGAAAACACTAGGGTAATATTCATCAGGCATAGGTGAACTTAGGGGCTGTCATACAGGAAGCATTTTCTAACTGAAACTCCAGTTCACCTCCTTGGCATGGCTTAATTAACAACCTCCCCTGGCTAATTTAACTAATGATTTTTAAGAAATTCAGACGATTTTTAGTTTGGACATATGCTTTTCTCACTAGTTATAATATTCCTTATATACCATAGCTTAATACTGATGGATGATTAATTTTTCCCTGTTGTTCTTCCATTTCTTAGATTATGACAACAAGACTCTAATCTGGTTATCAAACTGAATTTACGGAATTCTGATTACTATTCTCTAGGTTTCCAGAGAAATTTCCATTGTTTTGTTCTTCAGATAATGTGAAATTTCTGATTTCATGAGTTCAATGAGTATGCTTTATTCCAATTCTTCAGTCAGGATCACTGAATATAAGTAGAAATTGTTTTAATCCCCATTCAGGTAAATTATGCTAATACATTTATGAAGTTACCTCTACTTTTCTTTCCATTTGACTGTTTGGTCATTATAACCAAAGACACATCTTCAAGTTATAATCAATTCTTCCCACAACAAAACTCATGTTTGATTTTCCATTTTCAATCAAACATCCAATAAATTTCTTAGTATAAATATAACAATCAATCTGCCAAAAGAATAAATTTCTTAGGAAAAATTAGCAACTTGTGAGTTTGTACATAAAGTACCTGAAGAACCTTTATATCAAATGATCTTTTTTTCAAATGAGGGGGAGGACGGCTCAAGTATAAGACCTAGTTGGCGATCCTCCTTATTTCTTAAAATCACACCAAAATCGCATAAAAAACCAAACGCAAAATATTCCAATAAAAATGAATACCCAAAACCAAAGCTCACCGGATAGAACTTGTGATTCTTAAGGAGATCCGCAATTGCCAATCAACTGCCTCTCGAATTCAAAACAATCCTTGTGGAGCTGCGAGAAAATGTGCCAGTACAGTGATTTAGCAAGGATTTAGCAAAAATTACTAAAAGATAAAAAGATTACAACATGTGAACCCAACAAAACAAAAAATACCTAAAAAAGGCACTATCAGGGACCAAGGGCTGCGAGGAAGAGAACGATCAGGGTGCAAATTCTCACGGATCGGGGAGAAAATTAGGGACCAATGCTCTCCAGGATGCCAGACACACTTGGAGTTTAAAGGGAGAGAGAGAGAGAGAGACAAACAGCGAACACTTGGAGATTTTGTAAACATATCTCCCGGCGTTATAAAACTAAACGCCGCAGAACAAAATTTTGTCCTTTTATTAATTACTGGAAAAAAATGAACATCCAGGTGTTTCTTACTTAAATGCCATTCCTATCAATAATATTCTCGGCGTTTATAAGATATAAACGCCGTGACCAAAAACAATTTCGCGCGCCCAAGTTTTTCTTAGCCCGCAAAGCAACCTACCCGGCATTTTGATAAAAAAACGCCATAAAATGTGCTGTATGGCCAGCGTTTATGAAAAACACCGGTATAAAAGTGCCCCGAAAGCACTACTTTGGTGTAGTGATAGGACAACAATTAAGAAAAGAAGAGATTATTTCATACTTGCTAGTTTGTCTAGATTCAGATTATGATGCTTTGGTCACATCGATCAGTATAATATCTGATCCCATATCATTGACTGACCTTTATTCACACATGTTGAGTTTTGAACTGTGTAAGGAACACCACAATAATGCTTTTCAGATCCTGGACTCATCTACCAACAATGTGGTGCACAGTAATGGTGGAGGCTACAATGCTCCATGAGGGTGAGGGAGCGGCTGTGGCCATGGCAAGCTAGCCTCAGGGAACAACTTCAACTCATCTCATAACATAAGTCTACTGACCTGTCAAGTTTGTGGCAAAGTTGGTCATGTTGTATTGAAGTGTTTTCATAGGGTTGATTATTTATACTAAGTTAAAGACACTTATGCTATTGCAGTGGTGATGATACCCTCTTATGCCATCAACTCAAACTGGCATACTAATACTAGAGCTACCGACCACATCAACGGTGGCCTTGACAAGTTGTCAATAAGAAAAAGTACCATGGGAAAGATGAAGTCCTATTGCCAAATGGATCAGGTTTGTCAATTCTTCACCCAGATTATTCTCATACTTCTATTGCTTCTCGACCTCTTCAAATGTCCAATATTCTGCATGTTCCCAACATTATTAGAACTTTCCATCTGTTCATCGTTTCTTCATAGGTAATAATGTTTTCTTTGAATTTCACCCTGACTATTTTCTTGTAAAGATCGAGTCACGAAGAACCTTCTTCTTCAAGGCAAATGTGAATGAGGATTATATCCTTTGTTAGTGCCTTTTCAGCAATGCCTTGAAGAAGAAAGCTTTCACGAGTGTCAAGGCTCCTCAAAACCATGCTCTTCATGAAAATAATCTTCACGTTGTTTCTAATAATGACAATTCCACTGTCTGTAATTCTTGTCAACAAGCTTAGAGTCATCAACTTCCTTTCTCTCCTTCAAGTAATATTTCCTTTTCTCCACTTAAGTTTGTGCTCACTAATGTATGCCTTAACCTCAGTAGGAGGAAACAAATATTATGTCAGTTTTATGGATGATTTCAGCAAATTCACTTGAAAATATATTGGCTTAAGTATAAATCTAATATTGCTCAAGTTTTCATTCAGTTTCAAAAGAATGTTGAAAGGTTGCTTGAGAAGACAAACTTATGTGTTCAGTCTGACTGGGGTGGGGAATATCAAACTTTTCATAAAAGTTTTTAGAAAAATAGTATAAATTCTAAAAACTAAAAAACACTATAAAATTCTAAATTTAAAACCCTAAATTCTTAAACTCAAATATTATAAAACCCTATTTTCAAAAATTCTAAAACCCTAAATTCTAATTATTATACAGCTTAAAGTTTAGATTTAGGATTTAAATAATGAAAAGAATGAAAGTTTTTTATTAAAAAAAATGAAAGAGGAAAATAAAGTAAATGCTGATCTAAATGCAACTAAACACCAGTGTAGAACTTTTATTAAAAAATTGAGAAACTGTACTTTTGTTTTTCAAATTATACCCAAAATTCAATTTGATCTCTAAAATTAGGTTCAAATTATTACTCCACCAATTTTACTGAGTTCACTTTCTTGTCAATATATATATCTAGGGAACCAGTCATATAGGGGCGTCCTTAGATTTTAAGTCCAGGGGTTGATAAGAATATTAAATCATATCGAAACAATCAAGACATACCAAATTATGCGGAACAATCAAGGAATGAATCAATGCAAATCAAATCATGTGGAGATGGTTAAGGGCTAAATCATATAAAATCATATGGAGAAGGTTAAGGGCCAAATCAAGGGAATATTCAATCTCTACAATTAAATTATATGTTTCCTATTATTTGTAATTTGTTTCCTTACTCTATGTTTTGTAATATGAATATATTCACGTCAAACTCTAATGAAAGAGGCGAGCCTTTCCTCAACTCTCTCTGCTTCATAGTTCTATAGGGACGCCCTACAACAACCATTAAATCATCATCTAATGGTTGTTGTTTTATTATAAATATAATACAGTGCCGGGGTTTGCATCGCTAACTCTAGTATCGGGCTACCTAGATTCATTTTTTGGAGACGTCCCTAGAAAACGAATTGTCATATATATATATATATATATTTAGACATATTTATATGCATACCGATATAAAAGTTCATACTTGTATATATATCCTTATAAAAATTTATACTTATATTTACAACAAAAAATATTTTCATATATAACCTGATTAAAGTTTATACTTCTATATACAACCCTATGAAAGTAAACTCTTAGATATATGACCTTATGAAATATCATATAGCCAAATATACGTCCCTATAAAAGTGTAATTTTTTTTATCTCCACCGCTACTAAACCTATATATAATCATAGTTACACTAGCTAAACAAATGCATATGAAATTATACATATTTGCACATATTCCTCACAAAAGTCAGATTGTCTTTATACACTGAAAATCATATTTATAAATAGACACTTTATACATGAATATATGCATATGTGATTTTCATGGGTGCATACATAAAAATTTTTATGTGTATAAAATAATGCAATTTATGAGGATATAAATGAAAATATTGCTTTTATAATGCTGTGTACACAAATGCAAACTTTGATATAAGTTTTCATGAAAATATGAAATTTTATTATTTGTTGAAAGAATTTGAATGAAAGTCTTTTTCTTTCTGTCTCATTCAGCCATGCTAAGAGTACATATATATCATTCCAAGAATTTGCTTCCTAGAATCACTCCTCACCCAAAAATAACTCCTAAAATTATTCTCCTAATATCAATCACAAAACCTCCTATATTTACATGATATACTTCGTATATTTACATAAATCTCCCATAATATTACAAGATCCCAATACTGACCCTCAAGTTGGCGCATGTAGGTCACAAATGCCCACCTTGCCAAGAAATACCTTAAATTGCCGTTTGCCAAGGCCTTCTGTCAATATGTCTGTAAGTTGATGAGTCGTCCGAACATATGATGTAGTAATATTGCCCCGTTGAAGTTCATCTTGAACAAAATGACAATCAACTTCTATGTGCTTCGTTCTTTCATGAAATACAAGATTAGCGGCTATATGTATAGCTGCTTGACTATCACAAAATATCTGCATAGGTTCTTTATGTACGACCCCCAATGAATGCAACAATCTTTTCAACCATTCTAATTCACAAGTAGTCATCGCTAGTGATCGATATTCTGCCTCAGCTAAGGAATGTGACATAGTGTGTTGCTTTTTCGTCTTCCACGAGATGGGTGAGTTACCCACCAAGACTATGTAACCCATCAAAGATCGTCGTGTTAAAGGGCAATTTGCCCAATTGGAATCACAATATGCAAAGACACTCAAGTCACTTTTTGAACTAAGAAATATACCCTGTCCAGGATTGGCTTTCAGATAGCGAACCACTCGAAGAACTGCTTCCCAATGATCTTGTCTTGGTGTTTGCATAAACTAAGCCAAGATATGAACAAAATAACTCAATTTAGGGTGAGTTATGGTTAAACAAATGAGTCTTCCAACCAATTGCCTATACTTCTCTGGTTCATCAAGAAATGGTACTTCAGCTAATACAAGTTGATGATTCTGCTCTATAGGAAATCCAACCAGCTTCGACCCCAACAACCCTGTTTCTGTGAGTATGTCAAGAGCGAATTTCCTTTGGCACAATAATATTCCTTTTGATCCACATGCAACCTATATTCCAAGAAAATATTTTAGTGACCCCAAGTCTTTCATATGAAAACCATCACTGAGATATTCCTTGAACTTTGTTATTGCCTTTGAGTCATTTCCTGCAATAACCAAGTCATCTGCATATACAAGTATGTGCAGATGAACACCTTTTTTTAGTATAATTAAACAAAGAATAATCCGAATATGATTGAGTGAATCCATAATTTATCAAGGCTATCTCTAGTTTAGAGAACCAACATCTTGGTACCTGTCTCAATCCATAGAGGGATTTGTTAAGCTTACACACTTTGTCTTGGGATGCTGTGAAACCTGGGGGCAATTTCATATACACCTCCTCTTTTAAGTCACTGTGTAAGAATGCATTGTGTACATCCATTTGATGTAGTTCCCACCCTTGCACTACTGCCACTGCCAAGAGAGTTCGTACAGTCACCATCTTAGCAACAGGAGTGAAAGTCTCGTTGCAATCAACTCCTTCTACTTGTCGGTTCCCCAATATTACCAAGCGGGCTTTATGTCTCTCCACAGTCCCATCGGAATTAAACTTTATTTTGTACACCCATTTGCACCCGATTGCTTTTTTTTTTTTCTTGTGGCAATGTTACCAACATCCATGTATCATTATTCTCCAACGCCTCGATCTCCTTTTGCATAGCTTCTCTCCACCTTGCATCTTTTACTGCTTCTGAGTAACATGTGGGCTCAATTTTTGTTGTTACTGCAGCCAAGAAAATCTGGTGTTTTGTAGAGAATTTTTTCATGTCACAAAGTTAGCTATGGAATAAGGAGTACCTGAGGTCTTTGACGGAGAAGGAAGAAATGCAAAGGGGTCTTTCATGCAGTGAGCGGTATGCATCACATAGTCCTTGAACTTGACGGATGGTTGTCTATGTCGTTGTCCCCTTTCAAATTTTGCTTGCTCTTCTTCATTTTTTTCTTTTATGTTGGCTCCTTCAATTATTTGCCCATCTTGCAATGCTGTAGTCTCCACATTTTGAATGACCACAAGTCTTTCATTTCTCCTTTCCATGTCATACTCCTCACTCTCCCTTTCTACATCACTCCCAGGATGAGAACTTTGTGTCACATCACTCACCCTATTTTCCACACCATGTGCATTCAAGTGGACCCTTTGAAAGTCTTCTTCCTCATTCCCAACGCCATTATGCAAATCCACCTCACCAAATTGCCAATTATTAGGAGATGTTGTCCCCCCAAAATCACTCCCATCTTTGATTTCATTATCTTGTTTCAAACAATTTCACATCACGAGATACAAAATATTCCTTATTTTCAATATCATAAAGACGCCATCCCTTCTTTCCAAATGGATATCCGACAAAAATACATTTCCTACTTCTCTCTCCAAATTTATCTTTGTCATGTGACCGACGATATGCAAAACACAAACATCCAAACACCTTCAACAAATTAAATTGAGGGAGATTTCCAAACAATATTTCGTACGGAGTTTTACCATCAAGCATTTGAGGGGGTGTCCTATTTATCAAGTATCCAGTTGTCAATACACACTCCCCCCAGAATTCTATTTGCAAATTTACTTGAAACTTTTGGGCCCTGGCTACATTCAATATGTGTCTGTGTTTTCTTTCAACCCAGCCATTTTGATGAGGTGTTTCGACACATGAGGTTTGCCGAACAATTCCATTCTCCGAAAAATAAGTTCTCGTGGAATCAAGTTCACTACCATTGTCACATTGAATTATTTTTACTTGTTTTCCAAATTGTCTCACAACCATCACACAAAAAATTTTCACAATTTGAGGCAGTTTAGATTTTTCAAGAAGCAAATAAATCTATACTGCCCGTCACCATAAGACGCAGGAACTCGATAGGGTCCCCATAAATCACAATGAATCAGTTCAAAACAATCACATGCTTTATTGTTACTGTCAACAAACATCTCTCTAGTTTGCTTTGCTCTAAAACAAACATCACACGCTTTGGTAATGCTACTACTTTCATTATTCTGAACTTTAGGAACAAACTTCAAAACATGATTTGAAGGATGACCGACCTTTGGTGCCACAAATCATGAGCTTCCATTGCCTTAGCCTTATTTGCTTGCTCTATTCTCATCGCTCGGAAAAGATGGACCCCTTCACATTGCTCACCCACTCCAATCAAAGTCCTCGAAAGTCGATCCTATATCACTCATAACTTATCAGAACAAGTGACAATGCAATTTAATTGTTTCACCAACTGAGCAACAGAATTAAGTGTGCAATTCATGCTTGGCACAAATAAAACATCATTCAATTAAATATTTCTCCCTAGACACATGGACCCCCTTTTCACAGCTATTGCATATTCCCCATTTGGCATTCCCACCAAACAAGGTGAAATCTTCTTCACATCATTCAACAAAGAGATATCTCCAGTCATGTGCTGTGAAGCCCCTATATCCAGCAACCAGTCATATGTCTTACCCATGAGTTTCTCCGTTGCGCCTGGCTTGTGAGTGTTCAAATAATTCATAAGAGTTGTCCATTGCTCACCACTGAGGTCAGGAAATCCACTTTTGCCAGCATCAGTTACATTGTTTTGCTGTTGTGCTTCAATGTAACTCACTTGCGCTGCATTAGCTCTAGCTCGACCACGTCCCTGTCCTATGGCTCCTGCACCTCCCCATCCACGTCTTGCTCCTTTTCCTCCTCCACGAGGTCTATCTCCCCACCATTCAAGATACCCTATCAATTGAAAATACTCCTTGGGATCATGCCCAATTCGACCACAGTGATTGCATATTCCTGTCTTCTCCTTCCCTCTAATTACTGCTACTCTTGAGATTTGACCAGTTTGTGCAGCAAATGCAATCGCGTACGTACACTCCTTCCTTGTTCTCGCAATATCACAATGTCTTTCTTCTTGTATGATCATGGAGTATACTCGCATTAGACTCGGCAATGGATCCATACTCAATATATTTGAACACACAATCCCATACACCGCATCATCTAGCCCCATCAAAAACTGATGAATTCTCTCATTTTCTTGCCTCTTGACCAATTCAGCTGTGATGTTGTATCTGCACCCACTGTAGCTACATGTGGGAATCGGCTCGTAATTCACAAGTTCATCCCACATCTTCTTAAGGCGTCCGTAGTACAAGACTACGGTTTGTCCTCGTTGTTTACAGTTTTCAAGATCTGATTTTATTTGTTGTATTCTTGGTCCGTTTCCTATCAAAAATCTTTGTTTCAATTCTTCCCATAGGTCTCCTGCATTCTCCCCATATGCTACGGTAGAATGCAAGCTTGGCTAAATTGTGTTCAATATCCAAGCAACTTGTAAAGCATTGACGCTAAACCAGTCTTCAAGGTCAGCTTTATCTGTGGGCTTATCGATCTTCCCATCGATAAAACCCAACTTCTTCTTCGCTCTAAGGGCATTCCGAATACCCTTTGCCCATTCTTCATAATTTTCTCCTTTCAACTACACCTGAGTAATCACCACTCCGGGATTATCTTGGCTGCCGATGTAATATGGTGATCGAGGATCGGGCGACTTCAATTTGTTTTGTTCGTATTTCTCTTTACTCTCATCTTCTCCTGCCATGGCAACCTTGTGGCTCTGGTACCATGAAAGAATTTGAATGAAATTCTTTTTCTTTTTGTCTCATTCAGCCATGCTAAGAATACATATATATCATTCTAAGAATTTGCTTCCTAAAATCACTCCTCACCCAAAAATAACTCCTAAAATTATTCTCCTAACATCAATCACAAAGCCTCCTATATTTACATGATATACTTTCTATATTTACAAAAATCTCCCATAATATTACAAGATCCCAATATTTTTCTAATTGTCACAATATAAATATGCGGGTAAATATGCCTTGAAAAGTAGAAATATAAAATAGTATTAGAAAAAAGATGCAAATAAGAACCTCCCGTAAATTTTAAAACAAAATAAAATAAGCTCTTTGTATACACATACGTGCCAAAATGAAATTCAAAGGTGTGAATTGTAAACAATTAATTTTTGAAAAATATGTATATGAACTTTAATGAGAGTGTATTTGCAAATATGAATGTCTATACAGATAGATGTGTAAATATAAAGTTGTTTAGTTGCACATGTAAATATGTCTGAATAAAAACTAAGAAAACAAGGGCTAGCTTGGAGTCCCCCGCTGCTACCGCCTCAGCTATCGAAATAATTAATATTATTATTATAATTAAATTAATGAAATACATGATAACATTAGTCACAAGACTAAAATTTGTTGATTCTTTAGGCAATAGCGGTTTTGGGTTGGCTTAACTAAAACTCTAAAGGGGCTTTTGGTTTGCGGTAATGTGAAAACATTACCGGGAATCTAGTGGTAATGTGTTCAGATTATCATATTTGATTACTTTAGCAGTGGTAATGTTGATGATAATGTGAAATTATCAAAAGTGAAATATTACCAAATAAGGTGGTAATGTAATTACCATCAAAATAGGTATTCATCCAGATTACCAAGTTGGTTGTAATATGTAATGTTTTTTTTTTCCAATTATGCCCCACTCATTTAATCTAATTCCTTATTGTGAAAAAAATAATTTTTGATATTATAATTTAATTATTTATTTATCTAAATACTTTAAATTAAAATTTTCAAAATTTTATATATAGGGGTATTTTGGTAAATACAAAGATATTTTAAAAAATTGTAAAAAAATAATTTTTAATATTATAATTTAATTATTTATTTATCTAAATACTTAAAATTATATTTTTTCAAAATTTTATATTTAGGGTAATTTGCTAAATACAAAGTTATTTTAAAATTTTGTAAAACAATATTTTTTTTAATATTATAATTTAATTATTTATTTATCTAAATACTTTAAATTCTATTTTTCAAAATTTTATATGTAAGGATATTTTAGTAAATTTGACATATTACTCAGGTGATTATCATGACTAACCAAAAATGGTAATTAAAGATTACGAATAATATAAATTCTCAACCAATCATGGTAATATCACATTACCGCAACATTTCCGGGCATATAACATTCTCGATCACAATATCATTATTGCGAACCAAACAGACCCTAAGTTCATTACTGAGAATTATGTTGTCATTGCAAATGGAAACACCAGTTTTTTTGGTTTTGAAGGATGATCAATGAGCATTTTAAGTCCATGATAAAATGTAATTACATTCCACAAACCAAATTTTACATAATTCTTTCAAGTCTAATGTTCCAGGCCATTTCATATTAGAATTCTATATATAACTCTATGGAGTAAATAATATGGTCGACCCCAAAATCACTTAACCCTCATTCTCTTACCATACCAATTAAATGCAGTCCAGTTTTGTAATATTTTACATTAATTAGTGTCAGAGATATCCTAATTTTTGTCATCCCATACAAGGAAAACCAAGGAAAACCTTCAAATTAGATAATATGTTTATCTATAAACTCTTTAGTGTACATAATACAGCAATCTTGAACAATGAATGGCACCCTTCCGTTGCAACAGATCAGCAGAAATAAGATTAATTACAACCATCACATGAACCATATCACATTCTCTCCATAAATAATGAAGGTGTTAGTTATCGAACTTGCTGTTGTTTACTTGAAGCTTATAGACATGGTTGAATAGAACAACAGTAAGCCACCAATTAGAACTTCGCAAGGAACAATTAGAAAAAGGTGAAGCCTTGCATTTGGTCCAAATAATTCTCAAACTTCTTTGAAAATAAAAGTCTCATCAAATTCATGCAGCATGAATTGCCACAATGGATGCAAACTGTGTCACCGCAAGAATAATATTGAAAGCTTCCATGGTCCTCTGCAAAAGCACGCCACACAACAATGTGAATATATAACATGGTTTATATTTGAGTCTTTTTACTTGCCTCCTGATTAATTTTTCAAATGTTACTTTCCAATTTCTTCTTTTTAATATATATATATATATATAATTTGGGAAAATATTTTAATTAAATAACTTTGGTTAAAAATAATTTTTTACCCCGTTATTATTTAATTAAAATTACTTTTGTAATGGGTGTCATTACATAGTAAATATACATAGCTGATTTTAATAATTAAATCATAGGCTTTTTTAATTAAAAAATAAAAAGATGTAGAAATGATTTTACTGAATAAATCATCCGGTTTTTAAATTAAAATAAAACTTTCTTTTATATTTTAAGTCTATTATTTAAGGACATACATCACCAAACTGATTTTATAGAAAAAATGGTAAAAACAAAAGTAATTTCAATGGTAGTTAAAACATCACCAACTAAATTAAAGTTGAAAAAAATAATATCTGAGATGAAAATAAGTTCCCTTTTTGTTAGAGGGAGGATGCAAGGGAAAAGCTATATAATTATATATATATATATATATATATATATCTAAGTAAGCACGCATTAATTATTAGTGTTTGATTGAGGGAGAAGGATTAAAACTCACCAAACGTGCATTTCTCCCTTCAAGAGCAATCTCCTTAATAGCCAAACTGCTAGTCAAAATCATAACTTTAGGTTTAAGACTTATGATATATATATTCATACAAGTCCAGCTTTGAGATTCAGATTATGGCATGCTCGAATACTAACCTAGCAGAAAGCAGAGTGAGAACCCATGCAGTAAAACCTGAAGACCGAGCAGCCGGAAGCCAGCCATGATCAGAACCCCAAGGAAGCATCTTAGATAACCCTGCAATAGAAGATGCAGCACCAACAACTCCAGATATCAATGAAAATATAACAAAGAAACCAGTGGCACCATTTCCCATGGGGAAGTACACCGGTGAGTAGTCTCTCGGTGGCACCACCCCTCTATCTGCGTACCAAAGCATCATGAATAAATACATAAGCATAGGTCTCTCATCCTATCTACATCTTTTAATAGATTAGTACTATATGTATGATGATATTTTATGAATTGAGAATAAATGTTTATGATAAAACTGACCTACCTATGAAATAGTCATTTTGGACGGAATAATTTAGGGCCCATCCTCCAATACAAGCAAGAATGAGGGATATGCAGAAGTTGAGGAGGAGGAGCAATATGACACAGTTCTGAGATGGACTGCTGGCCATGGAATGTTAATCGAGTTTCTTGATTATTTCCTTTTAAGTTTGTGGTTAGGTACAGAGATTTGGTTGGGGTTTGGAAGGAGGATTAAGAGAAGGGTTTACTTCTAATAGAGTCGTTTTTCTAAAGATAATTAGGAGGACATGGGCAATAAAGGAGGATGCAGCTTGCAGTGTAGGCAAAGTAGAGAATGGTTTTGTGTTTGGGCAATCCTCAAAATTAGTTAAAGGTTTATTGTGTGAGTGGGTCCAATACTCACTACAATGCTTGGCGCCAAGAATTCTATTTTTTTTTCTAAATCAATTAACTAAAATGTTAATTGTGAATCAGAGATTTTTCTATGTGGAGGTCAAAGCCGAGGAAAATATAAAACACCTGTTTCAATTCTATATTTGCATAAAAGAAAATAATTATTTAATGTAATTTGGAGAAGAAAAAAAAAAGACTCCGTGGCATCATTTTCCCTTGATATTTGCCCCTTGTATGATACCACTAGATAAATGTAGGAATCTACTACAGTATTTGACACATAAAATACATTTTGCTTGCGTCTTCTGAAGCCAGTTGAATTCTTACTATAAGGTGACTATTCTTTTTTGTTGTTTTGTTGACTTTATCTTGTTAATGACCTAAAAGTTTTTTAGGAATTAATCTAAAATACCATCTAGTTACTACTGCATGTGGAGAATTCATTTGTGACATTCCATTTATTAAAACATTTTGAAATTCACGTCTTAATTTGCGAATTTCAAAACTAGATCATTTTAATGGAGGAGCTATAAAAACAGATAAACTTGACTAATAAACATTACTATATTATTGATAAACATTAGTATTTCAAAATTAATATACTTTTCCAATAATTGGAAGAATAATAATGAGTTACATCGTCATATATTTATCTAGATAAATGATCAAACTACCACTACTTATCTCCATTGGTACCTTATACCCTTTTATATAATTTAGTAAAAATGAATTTTAAGTAGATAACGATCATTTTGTAATTTAACAAAATAATGACATTTTGATTATTTTAAGAAAATAAGGGTTGCTATGGTAATTTTGATATTGTGATTTCGATCATTTTAAGCTGAGAAGGAAATGCTTATAATTATAAATTTTGTTCATCTTTGTGGAATAAAAAGGTAAAAATTTGTGTAAGTCATCATACTACGTCTTTTTTTCACTTTGGATATTGAACTTTAATTTGTCTCTTTTTAGTCACTAGGCATCAATAACATTTCATTGGGAATTTCTATACCCATAGGATTCCGACCAAATTAATCTGATGTGGCTGTCGGAATGAACACATCAATGATGAGTTGGCATTCATTAAACATAACTGGACATGACAATTATCATGCAAGGGCCATGTCACCTTGTTTTTACCAAGACATTCTCCATTTAGAGCCCATCCCTTCCACTATCTGTTATAACCCAGTCTGTTACTGTAGCAACTTTATAAAGCCCAACAAAGTAGCACGGGTATCTGTAGCAGACCGAAACATGGTTTCTTTTGAAAAGCCTCAGTCTTTGTCTTCCATTTCCCATTTCTTGCCTTGTTGGAAACCCTAGCCTTCTCATTTTCTTGCTTGTGATGGTAGGTAAGTATATTTTTTAGTTCTCATTTATCTTCATTTTGTGTTCTTGTTCATAACCCTAGAGTAACTTAGGCCTTATGTTCTTCTTGTTTCCTCTCTTGTTTTCATTAGATTAATAGAAGTAGAGAGGATGAGAAGAGAAGATGGCAAAGTGAGCGGGCTATCCGAATTTCCTTTTTACCTATTTCGACTTTTTCATCATATATTTGCTTGATGTGGTGTTGTTTTGATGTGATCTATTATATTGAAATTTTAGTTAGCTTGTGATGAATTATCGTAATATGTTTGAATGAAAGATTCTCAAGAATTTATTTGATGGTTCTATTGAAGTTCAATGCTTGTATATGTTGACTCATTATTATTCTAATTGCCAACTCATTGTGTTTTGCATAGCCCACTTGATAATTGTTGTATATTGTTGATGAGGTATGTAAATTGGTCATGTTCTTGACTTTTGTAGAATTCATGGAGTGGAATTTGGGTGATGCATACAAGGTGTTTGATATAATACTTGCAAGGACAATATGCAAACCATGACCAATTGATTATTAGATATTGATGGTATGAGTTTATGGATTGTTGGAGATGGCACTATGTGTGAGATTTTGTATATTAATGTTAATGAAATGGGTATTTATGCTTATAAGAGGTGTGCGTGAATTTGTTATTATAGATTTGTGCATTGGTGAAATAAGACATTATCTTCTTTACATCTACTTTGGAAATGGAAAATACTCTTAGATTTGTGAAGAGCGTGTGTTTGTTTATTTATGGATGTAGATTATAAGTCTATGCATGTTGGCAAGTGAAATTTGATTATGTGAGGGAGTTATGTTTATGAAATTCTTTTGCTTGGGAATGGAAGAGATTGGAAATGCTTTTATGATATGTCGGGATAATGTGAAGATGTTAGAGAAAGGGGGGGAGATGTATGCTCATAATTAAAATGTAAGTTATTGATGAGAACTTATGTGATAAGAATTAAAGCATGAATATTCAAGAATGAAAATAATAATTTGAGTTGCTTTTGAATCTAGAGGAATGGGGTGGTATGAAGCTAGGATTGAAAACATTTTTTTTTAAGGGTGAGGTGACATGGCATTTATGGCCGGTAAAGAAATGAAAAGTGGGTGAGTTGCTTGGGTGTTATTGCATCTTGGATATTAGAGGTGATCTTGGCCTAATGTTTAACCAAATTGGGATAAAAGCTTAATATAGCTTATTAAGGGTTGATGTTGCACGATGTTTCAAGGTTAGTTTTTAAGGGAGGGGGAAAACTAGGTTTATGTCTTTGAAATGATAACTTGTTTTAGATGAACAATTTATGATAAGATACATTGTTGTTAAAATCGAAATGATGGGGAAAACCATGGTTGTGGATTGGATTGTAGATTGGAAGTTATGGTTTATTAAAAGACTTGTGCAAGATGATGTCTCTACAGGGAATCTTAAGGTTTAGCTTGATTTTTCTCACTTATGGGGACAAAACTTTGGGAAGGATTTGACAAGGAAAATGTTCAGTATGGTCCTGAGTTTGCAATTGTTAGTATGATCTTGGAGTTATGTGTTGTGAAATGGAATAGGTTAGAAGTGATATTATGCCGAGACCTTAAGAGTGTAATTCCCAGGGTGATTGGTTTTTATTTGATGATTTATTCATTTGGTAAATTTTGTAAATAAATTTCTGTTTCTTCAGTTATTTTCCCTAATGTTGGATTCTGAAGTTCTGTATTTCTGTTCGTGTGAGTATCTGGGAAATTCATGAATACTCTGTATTTTGAATATGATGTTTTGTGTGAATGATTTATTATATCATTTTGCTTACTTTTATATAACCTATTCTGTTTATTTAGTTATTTGCCCGGGATTGAAAACTTGGAATTTATTAGTATTTCTGCGTTTATGTGAACTTCTGAATTTACAATTTCTGAACACGAACTCTGTAATTTTGGTGTATAATTATTTATTTATTTATTTTGTTCTTGCATTAATTACTCGATATTTTCTCTGTCTGAATTCTGTATTTTGGGGTTTTAGTACATCTCCATTCCTGGCTCGCCCAGCTAGGAGGAGTAAGTCCTAGCCATGTGCATATGTTTTCTGTAGTAGCGCTACCCCCCCCGGCCGCCGATTACGGTCGAAGATCCGGCTACGGCTGTTGATATTCTGTTCTGTCCTGTTCTGACTTCACAGTCGATGATCCAGCCTCGTGCTGTTGATTTCTGTTATTAGTCAGGGAGATGTACATGTATGTTTTGCGTATTTTAGGTATTTCTGACTATCTCTGTAATCTGAGCATTTTCTGTATTTCCGTTCCACTATTATTCTGCTATTGGCCATTCTGTTCGATAAGTATTATGTTTTGGAAATGTTTAGATAACAAATTTTCTGTATTCTACTGGTATTTTGAGTTTCTCATGTTTTCGCCCCACTCACTGAGTAACCGAGTTACTCAGTCTTTCTTCTGCTATCTTTTCAGGTGCTCGACTCTTAGGTTGTGCTTAAGACCTTGTTGATGAGCCAGTGTTAGGATGGATCCATTAGGGTTGTCGTTTTCTTGTAAATTTTTAATAACCTGTATTTATACCTTGGATTCTCCTATCTGTAAGTCTGCGTTGTATTTCTGTACCATTTTTTTTATTGTTTCCTGTTCTGCTTGATAGAGTTGACTCTGACCAGGTCAAACCTGAGGCCTTGCACCCAGTGGGGCCCAGCCCCGTTGGATGCGGCCGATTTGTCAGCGGGCCCGGCTTTGGGCCTAGGGGCGTGACACTATCCTCCTCTATCCAAGAGAGTAAGAAACCCATTTCTTCATCTGAGATAGCGCGTGACACTGAAGTGCAAGGGTTCCTTCTTAATCTCAGAAGAAGTAAGGCATCAGTAACGAGGGACCAAAAACCCTAGCTGTTGATGGCCAGAGCTAGAGCCAATATATAGTCATGGAGTATCATGGCAAGCAATTTGGGAGATAAGATTGTGGATGGTGAAGCACCAACTTATTGTAAGTCTTTTAATTCATATTCCCATTGTTTTGAAATGTGAAATGGAGATATCGACGTTAGGAATTGCATTTGGAAAGTTTAAGTTTAAAATAAAATTTGGGTTTTATGAGGGTTTACCTTTCACTATTTATATAAAGAATTTATTTTTTTAAGCTATAAATAAATTCTAAGCTTGTGTACTTTGTGAGTGTTTAATTTGTCCTCACTAACAGTGTTGTTATTTCGATGGAGTTTATCATGTTTGTTGGTGTTTATACTATTCTTGTTTAATTTTCAAGTCTCAATGTGCATCTAATCTGGAAAGGGTCCTGATGGTAGAATTAGAATTTTAATAGGAGCTATAATAGCTACATATGGTTTTTTTTTTTAAAAAAAAATGGTTAGTGGTCCATATATTCACACAATATTGGTTGGAGCTTTCACCAACAATGCTTGAACTAACAATGCTTGTTATCTAAAACATGTGAGAGGGGTGGAGGGATAGCGGGGCAGCCGGGCACCCTTCCCACGATGGATGTTATCTCTTGTCTGCAATGCCGCTGCGGTTTGTGACTCAATCGCCGATGCCAGAAGCGTGAACGCCGATAGATGAAAAGCTTTGGGATTAAGAAAGGTGACAAGCAACAATTTAACGAAGTTTAAAGAACCAATGAAAATTGGAAAAGTGTTATTTTGGTAGAGAAATATACGTTGTGTGCTATTAAATGTATAATATATTAATATTATATATATATATATTAATAAATATATATCAACTTATCATATTAACATTGTTACATAGTTCAACTCTTCTCATCTATTTTCAAAGAGCTGAGATTCTGAGAACCTGAATTATTCTTGATAAACAACACTTGCAAGTTGCAATCTCCCATTTATTTTCTCACTTTCTGTTCACTTATCAGAGGTGAAGTTTTTTTAATCTTTTAATTTATTTACTCATTTTTTGCCATTTGTGAAATAATTTTTAAAAAATTTGTTAAAAAATTTGTGAATTGATATTGATTAATGTGGTATGTGGATTTATATCATTGATTATTTGATTTAGAGATGAGACATTTACATAGTGTTTGGATTGAAAAGTAGAAGGTAAAGTAAGGGGAGGGAAGGGGAGGGAAAGTAAAGGAAAGGAAAGTAAGGGAAACGAAAGGAAGGGTTCAACCCTTGTTTGGATAGACAAATTTTATGGAAGGAAAGGAAAGGTTTTCTGATAAACCTTGTTTGGTTAAAGAAGGGAAATGAAAGGATAAGACATATAATAATATGATTTAACAATTATACCATTATTATTAAATACAAAATTACATATTTCTATTTAAACACATGCATTATAAATATCTCAAGTAAATTCACACTTTAAGCAAATTTTTTTTAATAAATATTAAAATTATTATAATTATCATTATTATTTTGATTTTGATTTTTATACTTTAATTTTGCTTTTTCTCAAATACCATCATTTAATTTTTCTTTGGAGTATATCATACATTATTTAAAGACCAATTCCTCCTACAGCTCTATTGGGTTATCACAAGATCATTTTATCATATTGTTAGTAAACCTATTCTAATATTTTAATTCCTAGTGTAATAGTCATGTTGAATTAGATAATTATTAGTTTTTTCTCACTCAAAGAAAATTTTAATTTTATTTGTACTTAGAATAAAATTGTAGATAGCAAAGAATTTTATTGAGATAAATTCTTATAAGGATGAATTGACAAATAAAATACAAAACATAAACAAACAAATAAATAAATAAGCAAACAAAAAAAAATACATAAAAACAAGGATTTGTGATGGATGTCATGTGAATACTTGATTAAAATAAAATTAGATTGACAAAAGTGAAAGAAGAAACTTATGAAATAGCATTATGTAATTATTCAAAAAATTAAAGGTGTTAAGGTCTTTTAAAAATTCTAAAAATCCGGCACCCTAAATCGAGGGGCCTGAAAAAGTGAGGTTTCGGAGGGTCTCGGAGGTTTAGAGTTAACCCTTTGTTTCTCTTCGTGAAATTAAAAATATCTATCCAAATGAGGGAAGTCTCACTCTGACCCTATAAAACCCTCACTTTACTTTACTTTTCCTCACCGGCCCTCAATCCAAACATAGCATTAAATTGATAACATTAAATTAATTTAGATATTTGAGTAGTATTAAAATCAAAATTTGTGATTGGCTAATAAATTGAAACATTATCATTAAAAAAACTTTAAAAATAAGTTATCACTTTAAATTAAAACTTTATTTATAACTAGTAATATCTTAAAAATAACAATTAAAAAAAATATAATTTTAAAAATTATCAAAATAATTTCAGAAAAATTATTTAAAACATAGTCATTAATTTAAATAACATATGTTGTTATGTCTACTACTCAACATAGAAATCCAATTTACACGAGCCTAAAACATAATCATCAATTCATTATAATAAATTCAAACTTATAAGATATGGCCACTTATCATAATTCTTCTAAATATTTTTTAAATTTAAAATATTATTATACTTATTTAACTATAATTTATAACCATAAATCATAATAATGATAAAATGTAATTATTTTTTTCCTTATTGAATTTTAAGTTATCCCATAAATCATAATTCTATTAAATAATACTTTTAATTGTAAATATTATTTACATTTATATAACTAGTATGAGTTATAACTATACACGTGAATAAAAATATTTATTTTAAGATAATGGTAAATTATAATTATGCCTTTATTTTATTTATTAAAATTTAATTTACAGTACTCAAAAAATTTAAATTTATACTATAGTTTTATTTTAAATAAACTCAAAGAGGGGGCACTATTATAATCTAGTTCAATATGATTAGGGTAAAGTATCCAATTTAGTGTTACACATATTTGATTGAACAATTTATGAATTTATGATTTACTTTAATTCATTTATATATTTAATTTGATCAATTTCATAGACATGGATATATTTTTTAAATCTATACTAAAATATATTGAAGAATGAGTTCAGTGTTTGATGTAAGTACTTCTGCTCAAAAGAAAAGTCGTGTTGAGTTTAATTCGAGTGATATTATTGACAACCCAGGGCTTCAAAAAGCAATTGAGGAATATGACACGGGAATAAGAGATCAAGTGAGGAGAGAGTATTTGTTAATTGGTCCATATCAATTAGTTAACCACAATTTTTCTAGAAAACAACAAGGAAAAGATTTGAGAAGCTTCAAAGAAGTGTGGTTTCAAAAATTTGATTGTTAGAATATGGTGTAGAGATGCAGCTTACTATTTCTAATGTTATCTTTTTAAGCAGCCAAAGGCTGATAAACTTGGGATTGATGCCTTCGCGAAGATAGGGTACAGTAATTGGAAGATGACAATGGAAGTTTTCACTAATAATGTTGGTGGAGTTAATAGCAACCACAACAATGCAAGGCGGCATTGTGAAGATTTCAAAAATCAGAGGCAAAGCATGTCGTATATATTCTCTTCTCATAGCAGAGAGATAGAGATTGCATATAAAGCTCGTGTCACTGTTGTTTTATGTGTTGTTAGATTTCTTCTGTTGCAAGGCCTTGCTTTTCGTAGACATGATGAATCTTCTAGTTCCACAAATAGGGGCAACTTTCTAGAGATGCTAAATTGGTATGGGACAGAAGTTGAAAGTGTTGGTCGTGTGATTAATGAAAAATGCTCCTGAAAATAATTAAATGACTTTTTCACAAATACAGATAGAGTTAGTATGGGCTTGTGCAGAAGAGACCAAGCGAGCCATTATTGATGAGATTGGAGATAGTAATTTTTTATTACTTCTTTATGAGTCTCATGACAAATCAGTAAAAGAGCAAATGGCTATGATTGTGAGGTTTGTGAATAAGAAAGGGCAAGTAATTGAAAGATTTCTTACTTTTGAACATGTTACTGATAATTCAGCCACTCCATTAAAGAGAGCTTTGGATGGATTATTTGCCCGTTATGGTTTTATCTATTTCTAGATTGAGACGACAAGGATATGATGGAGCATTAAATATAAAAGGAAAATTTAATGCTTTGAAGATGTTAATTTTAAATGAAAATCCATTTACCTTTTATGTCCATTGCTTTGCTCAGCAACTGCAGTTGGTTGTCATTACAGTTGCTAGGGGCATTTTGGCTATTAGCGATTTCTTCAGCTATGTCACTATGATTGTGAACATTATGGGTGCTTCTTGTAAGAGAAAAGGTGCGCTGCTTTAAAAACACCATGATAAGATTGTCGAGAAATTGGAGAGAGATGAGATCTTTTCAAGAAAGGGCCAACATCGAGAGACTAGTTATGCAAGACCCAGTGTTACTCGATGGGCTCACATTATACATCTTTAATCCACCTATTTACTATGTGGAAATCAGTATTAGAGGTATTAGAGAATGTATGTAATGACAGGAATGTTGCAGATCAAAGAGCCATAGCATCGGGTTTGATACAAAGGATAGAGATTTTTGAATTTGTATTTATCTTGCATCTGATGATCAAAGCATTGGGATTAACTAATGACTTGTCAAATGCCTTGCAACAGAAAGAACAAAACATTGTTAATGCAATAAGGTTGATAGTAACTATGAAAGAACTCATTCAAGACTTGAGATAAAATGGATGGGGTATATTTTCAAAAGAAGTCAAGAGCTTCTGTGTTGCAATGTCATTTTCAGTGCCTAATATGAAAGATAGTATACTAGTTCAAGTTCGTTCGAGATGTGGAGTGCAATTGGTTACTTATTACCATTATTATCATGCGGAGATCTTTTATTATTGTGATTGATTTACTTACTGATGAGATGAATAATCGGTTTAGTGAAACTTCTATAGAGTTATTAAGATGCATTGCTTGTCTTGATCCAAGAAACTCTTTTTCCAAATTGGATCATGGTATGCTTGTTTGACTTACTCAAATTTACTCTGATGATTTCTCCACATCTAATCATCTTATCTTGAAAGAGCAATTTCTAATATATATTCTTGATGTGAGAAGAAATTTTGATTTTTCAAGTTGTCATGATCTTACAAGTCTTGCTATGAAGATGGTTCAAACTGAGAAGCATTTGACTTTTCCATTGGTTTATCACCTTATTTAATTGGTGTTGATCTTACCTGTGGCAACAACAATAGTTGAAAGAGTGTTCTCAACAATGAATATCATCATAACAGATTTGTGAAATAAAATAGACGATGAAGAAATAATATTGCAATGTTTTCAAAAATGCAAAATTGAAGGATTGAGCTCCCTCCTCACAGTCATTAGTGGTATTTTTATTTTGTATTTTAAAATATTGTTCTTAGTGTATTATTTTGAATTTTGAATTTTTCAAAATTTTGTTATTTGAATTTTTGTTTTTGTTTTTGTTTTTGTTTTTTTGAATTTGTAGCTCACTCCCCCCTCTCTGTAATTTCTGGCTCCTCCCCTGAGAGACCAATGTGACCTTCTGAAGTGGAATACTATAGATTAAATTAAAAATATAGATACTTAGAAGTCTCATGACAAAATCTAGTCAAATATCATATAGATATGGAAGAAAAACAAATATTTATTGCTTCATGCATAGCAAAAACAAATTATAACATTGATAAGTGCACTTTAATAAAAGGATTTAACTAATAAAAATTGAGTTTTTCATGATTTAGAAAACTTTTATGACATTGATAAGTACACTTTCATAATTGAGATTTAACTGATAAGTAAATTGTTTTTGTCTTCATGAGATCATGTCAGACAGTTAAGATGTTTTGTGTTTGCTGTTAGTATCCTAGAAAATTTTTTATGATATTCTCCTTTACAAAAAAAAATGCAAAAACTTACTTTCAATTTTTTTTTGAAATGGGCACCTTAATAATCAACTCTCATACACAAGTACAAGAAGCTAAAAAGAAATACTTGACAATGAACACACTCATTTACCACATATTAATAAAATATGCAAAAATACACTAATAACAAAAATAAGAACTCTAATGTTTCATCACTCGGAGATTAAGAGCCTTCTTATTAAGATGCTTTGGAAGCAATGGATGTGGAGGGTACTTATCTTCCAAATACTTTCAAGCACTTGAGAAATAAAAATATTTATGACCGGTTCCACAGAAAAAAAGGAAAAAGAAAAAAAGGTTGATGAACATCCATTGCTTGTTTATCATTATCATCATGTTTGTTGATGTTATTTATTGTTTATCATGTTTGGTGATTTTAAGTTGTTTTTTTTATCTTGTTAATCTGTTGATGTTTAGATATTTTGTTTTGCTTTTTTGCTTTTTAATTTTGGTTTTTTTTTTGGGTCATGCTGCAAATCAAGTTTGGAACTTATTGAATGTTAGGGATAATCTAATGTGTTAATTTGTTTCTTTGTTGTTGCTTGGTAATTATGGTTAGTATTTATTGAATGTCGAGGTTTGTTTTATGTGGGGTATGATTTATGTGTTTATTTACTTGTTCCTTCATGTGTTTGTTTTATGTGTTTGACCTTCATGTGGAGCTTGATTTATTTGTTCACTTATTTGTTGCTTAATGTGTTTGTTTTTATGTGTTTGGTCTTCATGTGGGGTTGGATTTATATGTTTTTTTATTTTTTCCTTCATGTGTTTATTTTATGTGTTGAGCCTACATTTGAGGTTTACTTCATGGAAGACCCTATATGTTTGTTTATGTGGTTGTTGATTGAATGGTATGTGTAGGTGTTACTCAAATAAAATGTATAGCCATACAACTTCATTATTGTCCAATATTATGTACTATCAAAATGTTCATAGGATACCCAAATTAGTTTCAATCCATAGATTTGCAATATTTTATTAATATTTTCCCATTTTTATGTAGTGCCCATTGTTGAATATTTCACAATACAAATTTACTATAGTCATGGTGATGTAGAGAACTAGAGTGACTATAGGTTTGCCAAATTTGCTAATTTTTGTTCCACAAATTATATGTCAAAGTTAAAAATTATAAGCATGGCTAAAGATTGGTAATTACATCTAGATAGATGTAGTTTTTGGTGGAAGGACATTAAGAAAGGGTGGAAATGACTAAAATAAAAAATGATTTAGATGCAGTGGTAATGACTTTAGCTGTGGATCATATATAGTAGTATTACAAATGTGTATGTTAAGGTGACTAAGGTAAATTTTAGTAGTAGTTAATGATGTCTTCAGAAATGCTGCTAGTGCTAGTGCAGGTGTAGGACAGGGGAAGGTTGCTTTAGAAGAATATTTAGAAGAAGATGAAGAAGAAGTAGACAAGAAGATGTTGAAGAAAAAGATATCGAACATGAAGACGTTGAAGAAGAAGTAGAAGAAGCTTCTAATTTAGTAAGTAATTTAGTTGTGAAAGAAAGCAAGGGAAATGAAGTTGATGAAGATTGGCATGGAATTTAGAAGTTTTGAATAGTTCAAAGAGGCAATAAAGAATTATGGCATTAAGAATAGGTTTGTGATAAATTTCAAGCCCAACAAAAGGAAGAGGTGTAAGGCATTTTGTAGGGTTGGTTGCCCTTTTTACCTATGGGCTACATCAACAGTGGTCATAAATAAGAGTGTAGTCTAAATAAAGGCTTGGATTTTGAATCATAAGTGTATTAAGGATCATAACATTAGACCTGTAAATTCTTAGTGAATAACAAAGCACTACCTAGAGCAATTTAGGCCAGACCTTTTCTAGGAAGATTGTTGGGATCATTTAAGCTATTAAAACTAATCAAAAGGTAGATATAAGTAGGTTGAAAGTTTAGAGCTAAAAGCATTACAACAAGGTATTTTGTGCTTTATTTAAATGGATGCAAGTTATAAAATTAGTTTATTCTAGGTGGTTGATTGTTATCCTTTTTCTTTTTCCTTTTTCTGGTGTTCTATATCTATGTTTAGGAATTAGGCTGCTTGATGGGGATGAGCATGCATAGATGGCCAGATTATATGATTAATGACTCGAGTTGACTAGAACACACTCTAGCTCAAAAGTTAAGTTTAGGTGTAATGAAGGTGTATTTGAATCTATGTATGTGTTCTTATCCCCACTTAGAGCATGATTCCTATTAAGATGCGGGCATATTGTATATGTGGATGACTGCTTCCTTAAAGGTCTTTGTAGAGAGCAATTGTTGACAGTAGTTGGAATAGATGCAAGATGATTGCATCTATTAAATAACATGGCTATGGTGAACAGGGAAAATTATGAGAATTGGATTTGCTTTCTGTAGTTGTTGGCTAAAGATTTACAAATAACTAACAATCATAATTGGGCATTCATGAGTGATAGACAAAAATTAAGTATTCCCTATCTTGCTATTATTTCATTTAATGTGTGTTTCATAAATTTGTTGATTACTTATTTTGTTTTGGTTTTCTATATATTTTTCTTGTTTTTATCGTTCTTTACCCTATTTGCTAGTGATGGTGTGTAATAAGTGAACACATATGGCCTTTAAGCTACAACCCAATAATTAATCTCTCATGATGAACATAGGATTTGTTTAAGACATATTCACACAAATTTTAGGAAAAAAATGCAGAGGCAAAACTCTTAGGATCACCTATGGACTTGTGCTTGATCTAGTTACATTCCTGCCTATAACCTAGCTATGGATATTCTAAAAGACTTGTCTGCAAAAGCTCATGGGTTCATTAAAAACATTAGTCTTTTTTGTTGGAGTATATCACACTTCAAAACACAATTTTAGTTTGATGTGCTACTAAATAACTTGTGTAGCTACTTTATAGTCAGATACTTCAAGCTAGAACCAAGGGTATAGTCAAGATGAATGAAATGATTAGGACATAATTGATGACTAGAATTCACAAAACAAAAAAGAAAAAGAAAAAAAGATGTCATGCAAAGATGTAGAACTAAGCATTGCCCAAGGTTTCTTAGAAAGTTAGAAATGTCAGAGTAGCTAAGTTGGTCTTGTAAAACAACATGGTTTTGGGTGATAAATATTACGTTGTAGGCTTTGATGGGAAGTTCATTGTAGATAACAAAGAAAGATCCTGTACTTGTAAGAGATGGCAGTTAATAGGGGTCCCCTGTTGTCATGAAATTTCAACAATTTATTATAACAAAAATAAACTTAAGGACTAACCTAGATGACTGCTATAAGATAAGCACCTTCTTGGCAATACATAGTCGCATCTAATAATTAACCCAAGATAGCAATTGATAGCCTAAGGGTGACCAAGCCCCCATGATACCACTTGATTATGGAAATAATAATAGGGGCAGGAAGCCATTGTTTAGGAGGAAGAAGGTATAATGGCTTCACAAATGGGAAAGCCCGTAGGAAGGGAATCACAATAATCTATGGCATTTGTGGGGCTTCAAGGCACAATAAGAGACACCATGGATTGCAGATACAGAATTATTGGCAATTTTAACTTCTTTAATTATGTCAATAATGTTTATTTTAATATGTTTTCACTTAAATGTCCAATTATAGGGAAAGAATCAGATTGCAATAGGGAGACCATATGAGTATACTTCTACAATAACCAATACAAGTGTTGTGAATACATTAGGTTAATTTTGTTTGTTAATTTATTTGGTAATGATCTATATTAATTTCTGGTATTTCGTAAGGTGCTGATAATAACCAAGACCCAATGGGTACAATTGATCCTCAGGTTTTAGAGAAACATTTTCTTGAGTAAATAAAAATTATTTTCTCAACTCTTTGCTGAATTGGTTTTGTGGGCATGATAAGGCTAATATACTGAGAAGAAACAATGATAATGAGAATTCAAAATAGTAGATGAAAATGTTTCCGATGAACCAATGTCATAGATATGTTTAATGTAATGCAATGAGAAAATGCTTCAATGTTATGCATCAATGATTTAAGATTTTTTTTTTTTAATATTGCAGGAAGTTGACATACCTGTTTGGACTTGCCCAAGTCATTAACGTCATGGGAAGATCCTATTACAACTGAAAAATATTTCAACTAAACCAATGTCACAGGTATGTTCAATATAATAAAACTATTTTAAAGTTTTGCATCAATGGATTAAGAAAATTTCCTTTTCTTCTCTAACAATGTAGATTGTTGACATACATATTCAGACTCTCCCTTGTTCATCAACTGCGAATGCAACAGGCATGAGAATGCAAAATTTGGCCACAAGAAGAGGAAGAGGCAACTCCTCTCAAAAAGCAAAGCAAGGAAGGAATTCCCAGCAAAGCCCCTGTGTTGGGACAACAAGTGATAGAGAAAGATGGTGAAGATCGGAGAAAATTAGGTGGTGTTGAAAGGAAAAAAATAAGAGTATGGCTTCCTCCAGGTCTTAAAGGATTTAGTGGACCTACATGAAGACCTTCTTAAAGGATGTGCTGCTACATTTTTGCTTAGTGATCTTTAAAGGCTTCAACAGACTAGTGGAGACCTTGTGCATTTTAATTTTGAATAATTGATTAACTTTAATAAGTCCATACAATATATACATACATATATATATACACACATACATATATATATATATATATATATATATTTGTTGTATGTGTAGAAAGTTTCACATGAAACATCTTGGTCTTTGCACAAGAAATTGTAACTGTGCAACAAAGATCATGATGTATTTAGACAATTTGATATGGTAAATAATTTGTCTTTAATTTGTTTTTATTATTATGTTTTCTTCCATTTTTAGAGGCACGAATCACACAAAAATACTAAAAAAGAATTTGACTATTTGTGTGAATATGTGGGGTTGTTCATTATACAGATTGAGTTTGTTGTTATGAGATACACACAAAATACATAATGGAATGACATGGTATGTTTGTCAAAAGTTCATAAATTCATTATGCATTCTTAGCATTCATACATTCATTATACATTTATAGCAAATTTTGTGCATCTCATCATTGACACACCACTTGCGTGTGTGTATCGCAAGAGCACGAGTTGTTGAAGTAATAAAGTACCCTGGTGAGTGGGTAGTTGTATCCACAGAGAATAGTGCTCAGAAACACAAGTATTGCTATTTAACTATAGTGAAGATGATTTAAGAGTGGTGTGAACAATATCAATGCAAATATAAATAATGTAAAGAAGAAAAAGACGCAACAGAATAATAGGAGAGGCAATAGATAGAAAATGGGGCACCCGGACATTGCTCACCCTAGGACTATTGTTTCAAGTGCAAGACCAGTCATTATGTCTCCTAACTGATGTCTAATGAGTCATGAGAATCCTAAGACACATGGTCCAAAACCTAAGGTCAACCGTTACTAACCCTCACACTATGCCCTAGCAGAAAGGGATACTCTCGACGCCTCACACTGTGTGGGGTTGCATGAAGGTTTGGGAACTCCAAGTGATAAAACCTATTCCCTAATATAGATCTAACTTTTTGGTCTAGGCGAAAGACCCCTAGTCACAATTAAGCCCTAGCACTAAGGATTACTTCAACACTTCACTATGTTGCTCGCGCAACTAAGCCCTAGTGGAGTTTGTCTCTTAGCATTTCACTCTATTGTGACCACAAAGAACTCTTGGAATGTGGAGGCAGGATCAATCACATCGGAAGAGAAAGGGATGTTCCACTATCTCTTGACTCACCCTCTCGACCCTCTTCAACCTAGCTTTGTCTAACCCTCATTGTGTGTCACTCATCACAAGGATTACTAAAATAGATTCTCAACCCTAGTGTCACTCTAAGGGAAAATCAATTCAACAAGCATTCAAGGTTGGAACTCAATTAAAAACATTAATTGAAAGAACATAATGAAAGATCAATGAAACAAAATCATCCTAGGGTTTACAAGTCCAAGCGCCCACTAGGGGTTTAGCTCTCCATGGAGAAAGATACAATCAACAATGAAATTGAATGTAAAAGCATGCAATCCATAAGAAAAACCCCTTGTAGTCCGTATCGATGGTCTTGTGGAGTCACCTCATCTTCTCCGAGGGTTCCCTCGTCAAGCCTAGGGCACACCTTGCCGAATCGATGTCGACGAAAGCTCCCCCAATAACTATCTTCCGAAGGAACACAGTGTCGAAGGCCGTAGAACCACTCCAAAGACCTAGACAAAGCCTCTCCAAACCCTAGCCGCGAGTGCCTCCAAAGATGGGAAAATGATGAGAAAAGGATTCTTTAAAACGTCTGAAATCACAGCTTTTATAGGGGCTAGAATCGGGTATCCACACGGATGTATGGAATTTCCACACGCCCGTGTGAATTTGGAGAAGCTGATTTCCTGTGATGCGTGAACAGTAACTACTACAGTACTTTTGTTACAGTGATTTACTACAGTAAACTAATACAATACTTCACCAAAATACTCTCAAATCCACACTTTTCATCAAGGCCACATGAATGGGCACACATCAATGAGGTAGATCGCGTCGCGTCTTCAACTAAACAACATTTATGATGATCTTGCTAGTATTGCATAAGTCAAACCACATGAGTGTGACTGCCTTTGTGCCCCTCCAAATTGTGTAATTGCTCGAGCACCATGGAGATTGGCACACATTCACATGTCTTTGAGCATAACTTGTGTCTTCATGCTTGTTCACTCCCAGACTTCATCAATAAATGCATCCACGATCTACTTTTAGTTCATTTCTTCCACAATTTTCTTCACAACCCTAGATGCACAAAAGAACACATATACACACGAATAAGTGATAAAATCTGAAAAAAATAATACTCAATGTAAGAAAAGAATACTTTGTATTACTAATACACAAGCACTTGTCAATCATCGTAAAGATTCCACTAGTTGCTTCAAATGGCTATTAATAGTGATAATGAAGTAGAAATGCCAGTGATCTCCTTAAATGCTAATATAATTGGAGAAATTAGAAGGAACTTTGGTCATATAAACTTTTGGCATATACATAAATGAAAGAAAGAAACGGATATGATGTTCTTTCAGATATACAAGCTCAACATATTTTTTTGCTATCAACAAGTATTTAATTCACATCTTATTGTAGTAATAGCTGGTTGTTAGTTTGTAACTTTTGATCTTCAATCTTAATGAAGAACAAAGTCTAATAAAAATGACAAACCTGATGACAATCATCATAATGTACAATTTCCCACATGAAACAAGACATTTAATATAAAACTATAAATTAATTAAATTAGGGCACTCAAACTCTAGATTGATCCATGAAATCAAATTTCAAAAACATTTGACTATATATAAAAAATCAAATCAAATAGAAACAAAACAAAGATATCCTTATGCCATCTCACATGAAGAGAAAATATAATGAAGTTTTCATGAAGTTCTCACATGATGACAAAAATAACAACACCAATTATTCAAGATGGGGAAAATACATGTGAAGCAAAGGATTTGAAGCTGTCTTCATCTTTGGAATCCTTCCAACCAAGAGAACGTAGCCATGTTCACTTTGTCTTCAAAGAGCCTCATCATCTGTACTTTCTTCGATGAAGAGATGGGTTTCTTGCTCTCTCGGATAGAGGAGGATGGTGGAAGGGCTAGGTTAATGTGGATGATAGCGTGGTAAAAAAAATAGGTGGCATGGTCTACATAGAACGTGTCATGTTTAGTTGGGTTTAATGAATGGCAACTCATCATCGGCATTTCCATTTTGGCAGCAACATCAGATTAATTGGTAGGAATCCCATGAGTACTCTCCATGTGAAATGTTATGTCTGGTGATTAGTTAGGTACAAATTGAAATTCAGTACCCAATTTGAGGTTGTGCTAAAACTATCCTTAGTTCCTTAGTTCCTCTTTGAGTATTGTTTGACCTACCAATTCGGGTGTTGTGCTGAAACTATAAAGAAATAAGAAAGTCTCTACTGAGTGTCGACAGTGAACGCAAAACACTGGTGTGGATCAAGAAATAAGAATGGTCATAGATGTCGATCCCCCTGGGGCTACTAAAGTGAGAAAGATGCTAAGACCATCATGCAAGTAGTGGTATGGGCCAAGGAATTTCTAAGATAGGCCAAACCGATGATCACGGAAATGGGCCCCTAACCCGATTGCATTACAAGCAAGGAAATCCCAAGTTAGGGCTGAAACACACACTAGGTTCAACCCTAATGTTGGAAGGGTACAAAATACCTGATGGTCATGGCGTATTTGTACATGTATCCCTTCCAAACTAGGTGTGTCTAGTACTAGGGCGATGGTCACGCAACCTAGTATAACCTAGAAATCGATACACAGAGTTCTTATGCATACCAATATCATGAATTGCACAAAGCATGGATCACATACACACCAATTGCAATAGATAAATAAAAGCATCCAATGTACACAAGTTCTTCCCCAAGGTTCACCTACATCCAGTGACCTTGGGGTTTAGTTGTTCATGCTAGTAACATACACAATAGAATCCATGAAAACAACTAAAGAATATAGCATCATCTCCCTCAAGAATAAGAAGCCAAATGACGCTTGAGAAACCCCATAGATAAGCTCCTTCGTCGTCTTCAACCTCCTACAAGTGTGCCGTATGAGTAGATCTCGCCAAATCACGCTTTGTCCCTCAATTTCCACCTCGGAGATGCCCTCTAAAGCCTTCTTCTAGTCAGATTCAGAGTGGTGGTGGTGAGCACCAAGAACTAGGCCCTTCTCTCCTTTAAAAGGTGCCCTAGAATCCTCTTTAAACTCCTTCGCATGTCGCCTAGCATGCAGTTGGCATACGGGTAGTGACGTTCCCAATCAATTGCCGAAATTTGCGTAAGTTGCTACAGTAACCTCTGTAGTAAATTGCTACTAGTACTCATGCGGTTATCTTCACGGCCGTATGGATGCCCGTATGAAACTCCAGACTTAGCATTTTCTTCAAGTCTTTGTGCTATAGGCTGCTACATTAATGCTATAGTATCGGCTCTAAAATGGTGTTTTAGGCATCGATTTCCGTTTTTGAATCGCGTTATCAAGCTCACCTAGGCTTCTTTTATGTCTGTACAACACTTAAAGATGAGAGATATAGAGAGCCAAAAGAAGTTTTCTAAACCCTAAACAAAGAAAAATAGAGCTCTCTCGACATCAACTGGCTAAGGACAAGGAAAATAGGATGGCTTACGGGCAGCTTACGGCTGACTTATGGTTATAAACCTCTTCTAGAGAACCTTGAGGGCATGTTTATGCCCGTTATGAGCAGAGCTTAAGGCCGTAAATAGTGGTTGCAAAGGCAACATAGTGAAGCTAACGGTCCAGTACTTACAACTGTAAGCTAGACCGTAACACAAATAGAAGTGTCACTATAATGCTCGTGACCCATCATCGCAAGCAGTATAGTATAAATAGACTTGATGAGGATTATTAGGGAAATCTTTAATTCTTTTCTTGGAGGTGAGGCTAGGGAAGAAAAGAGGTGAATCTCTAGGGCTTTGAAGGTGACTTTTGAAGGAAATTTGGATCCATTATCAAAAGGGGGAAGATTGTAACTGTCAAGCTCACCATGGAATCATATGCAGAAGGTTCTTGGGAGTTTTTCGGTGATCAACCTTCGGTACGATTGAGAAGAGGGTTTTCGTGTTTATGTTCATTCTCTTCATGTCTTGTAATTTGAATGCTTGCCCTCCATTAATGGAAGGATAATTTTGTAGATGTTTGGGCATAGTTAAACTCTAGGGTTTAATCTCTTTTGACATTGATTGTAAATCTTAGGGATTGATTTGTTTCTTAATTGCAATGTATGTTATTTGAATCTAATTGTGTGTCTGTATTGCTTGATTGCTATCATGGCAAAACCCTAGTTATCATACTCTATGTGCTTTCTAACATGTAGAAATACCCACCTAGCATAGACATACTACGATTAGGGTGGATTGTGAGTAAGCCTAGCAATAGGGTACTTTGAAGAATTCTTCTCCCTCAATCCTTCCGAGTGAGTCAATGAATATTTTTATGCTCTTTGTAATCATGTGAAATAGATTTTAGGAGAAATCACATCTCCATTCTATATTCCGATTAGGGATAATATCTTTACAAGAAGAATTACTGAATTAAGAAAATCTTGTTAACTCACATTGAGATCTTACAGAGCGTAATGCAATTGTGTGGTGACTGTATTAGCACTGTACCGATTCAATTACTTTTCACCCTTGAAAGAGGGTTTTAGTATGATTTAGGAAAACTCTCGGTTCAAATAGGATTGCATGCTTAAAAAACCTCTGTCATGCACTTAACAAAACCCTATCGGGATACTATTCCCAGACATCATTTCTTCTCCTAATTCTTCTACTCCTTATTTTGTATTTCTCATTTTCATTTTCTAGTTCTTTTATTCACACACATTACTACTTTTGGTCAGGCTAACATTTGGAACTAGGGTTATTACTAGTAGTCTCAATCTTCCCTGAGGGCAGATACTCATTTCTTAGCACTTTATTACACGATCGGCACATACACTTGCGTCCCAATCAGCATTCTAAAGAAATTACAAAATTATACCCACCACCAGAAGAATGTGAATTGATAAGTGCTAAACTGATCATATTTTCTATATCATTTACACTGCATTTAGCATGCAATTGTACTTGTTTAGCACCTCATTAGTATGGAAATTTCAATCTTTTGTTCATAATGACCCTTATTTCTCTTTTAGGAAGAAAGAAATGAATTTGAGGATGTTTTGAAGTAAAATGAAGCAAGTTACTGAATTAAGGCTGCACCATAACTCATAATGGGTATTATGGCAACTCACAATGCCCGTTATCTACACTTACCCCTGCTATGATCAAGATGTGGTAGCATGAGCTCACCGGTAGTAACATAGAAGCCACAACAGTCTCACAACAGCCATTATAAAGCCCATAACGACCGTTATCAAGACACATAACACCCAAAGACCATGCCAGGATGTGACTTAGAGTCCAAGCAATAACTTACTCACAATGGGCATCACAACACAGTGGTGAGGCCGTTGTGGAGCCAATTACTATAAATACCCTAGTTTTCTCTAAATTCAGGGAGACACTTTTGCTGAAGACGCTAAGGCGGCTAGATTTCTGGAGATCTGAATGCCGGGAGACAGTGTTGCTTCTATATTTCAACAGATCCAGTGGATTTCTCAAGAGTACGTCAATGAGCATCATCGGAGAAGATAGTGCATGACAGGCATCTTCAAAGAACATCATTAACGGGGTGTGAGTGATGGCTGATTGTTGGCCTATCTCACTCAAAACTTCTTTCCCTCTATACCACTTCACCGGAGACCCTTCCCTAACCTTTGCCTAGTTATTTCGAAGAGCTTGGGCTTTGTTTTTCGCTCGATTTAGCACCACATCCACTTGATTCTCATTGTGGAAAACTCTCTTCTTCTGCGAATTTCATAAGAACCCTTCCAAACCTTTTAAATCCCAATTTTATAATGTTTAAATGGTATGAAATTGTTTAATGATGCTTGGTGAATGTTTTTATGTAAATTTCCATCAAAATAGATCAATGTATAGAAATTTTTCACCATGGCTGGGCACCACAATGGTCGTTCCTCGATGAACTATAGCTATTGTGATGACCATTGTGTTCAAACACTGAACAACGGAAAGATGAGCCACAATGGCGTTGTAAGCCCATTGTGTGGCTGTTATGAGATTTTTCCCGCTCATCTCACCTCAGCAACACTTGGCAATTGGAGGAAGCTCGTTGTTAACTGGCCATTGCTCTACTTAAGGACACAATGGACATACCATGGGCGTTGTGTGCTTGTGGTAGCCCTAGCATAGTATACAGTTGAGCTGCTGAGTCACACAACGGACCCTTGTGTACCTATTGTAACAATCTAGAGAGACATCACAACCTTGGTAATGGTCATTATGAGGCTGTTATGGTCTCATAACGGCCGCGATGCACCCATTATCCACCCGTTATCCCTTCCTGCATTGTATCTTTTTATATTTTATTGATTGATTTTTTGTATTCTTTCTAAATTGTAGGTTATAGGGGCAAAAGAGAACTACCAATGGTCCATAAGCAGAGGCCTAGAAGAAGAAGAAGACCAGAGAGTCTTCTCAGTCATCAGTACCGTAGTTTATGGATCCCGAGCATAGAGCCCACTACAAGAGGTTCACTGATTAGAGATTTGTTGAGGGTCGAGTCATCGATTGCCAGACTCTCAAGCACATAGGTCTCACAAATGAGGTATGAGATCTTATTTCAGTACAGGGCTAGGAGAAATTCTTTGGTATTCTAGAGTTGACTTTCTGGGAGCTGACATTAGAGGTGATGAGTTTGTTCGAGCTGGATAGGATGATCATCAGTCTTAGCCACCACGAGACCATCAGCTTCTAGATGTTCGGGGTGGAGTACATGATGTCGTACATGGAGTTCTCCATGGTGATGGGGCTTGTCGACATGAGTACAGCCGCACCAAGTCATACTCTCAACTCCATGTTGACTTGCTGGTCCACTTGAGCACTGATCAGGTCCGGACCCAAACACTTCAAGGCCGCAAAACATACATTTATGGGACTTTCAAGGCGTCTACCTTGGGATGTCATGCTTTCAGGTACCTTCATGCTGTGGTATCTTGGATGTTGACTGGGAGAGGAGACAACACGGGGGTCCTGAACCTCCGTGACTTGTATTTCCTATGGAGCATGGTAGCTAGGGGGTCAATCCACATTGGTCACGAGCAAGCTTGCTGGTTGAGACATAAATATCTGGACCCCCGCCTAGCGATCATATTCCATGGTCCGTACATTACTAGGTTTGCATGGGGGCTTGGTCTGATCGATAGCTGGACAGGCATGCATCGTGTAGGGGGCATGCATCCGCTCAGAGTCACCACACTCTGTACCATGCGCATGATTGAGCGGTGAGACACACCCTACGGGGTGCAGTATCGGGTTGTCCATTTGACTAACTTTGAGTCTTTAAACGGTGAGGAGTCTCTTCTAGAGACCACCGCCATCACAGTTTCCCCGATCCCACCTCCAGCTCCTGCTGTTATTGCTACTACTAATCCTCCTCCTCCTATGACCGCTGCATCGACTCCATCAGCTCTATCTGCTCTTGAGGAGCGCTTAACCATCTTGAGGAGGGTTATTTGAGGGTCTATTTTGACAGATCCTAGTGTATCTATAGTGTCAGGATCCCTCAACTACTTTGGAGCCTACATCACCTACCGTTACAACTCTAGTGGAGTCAGAATCTTCTCCAGCTTCACCGACACCACCAGTACTTCATCAATTATATATAGCACTAGCCTTCCCCTGCCTAACTCCACCATTTTTGATTTTATATACCACTTTTGTACTTTTTTTATTTCAGTACATTGTACATTTTATCACAGCAAGGGGCATTTGCCCTGCTTCTTTTGTACTTTTTAGTATTAGTGGATTTTATTTTACATCAATATATATTTCTGTTTACTATATATTTAACTACCCAATTTGTTTCTCATCAGGGTTTGAGGTGATCAAGTGTTGTTCTGGCCCGCACAATTTGTTGCTTGGACAAGTGTAACTTCATCGCCCTAGTCGGCCAAACTAAGAAATGAGGGGAGTACTAGTGACCATACAATCTTTTAATTTCTTTTCTTATTATATATCACTACACTTGTGCATGCATGTGTACATTGAGGACAATTTACATCTTTAAGTGTGGGGAGGGAGTGTAGGTTTGCTTTTTCTTTGCACGTTATTATAAATTTCATGCTATACTATACTATGTTACTATGATATCTATCTTGTAAACTCTTGTTTAGTGGTGCTTGTATCATATACACATTCTAGTATTGATCTTTGAAGGCATTGCACTTACTTGTTGGAGTTTCTTTGGTTTAGGGACATGATATGCTAGACTAGCAATTCTTTTGTTCCCTCTCGAGAGTTTCACTACTCTGTGACTCTTTACCCTACCTTATGTCCCTCTTGACTTCACCTTGCACACTATGTTTGTCTAGTGAGTGATGTTTTATAATGGGGGTATGATCAGTACTTACTTTATTGCTCTAAGTTAGGATATATGTACAACAGACAGAGCTACCTCCTTTGTAGTACATAGTCACTCCCAACAAGTTGGATACAAAGTGTATGCTCTAGTGGGAGAGAGGGCTGCCTCCTAGCAAATGTGAATGCTATTAACTGTGGAAAAAAAGAAAAAGAGAGAAAAAAAGAGATGAAAAAGGTAATCATTTATAGAAATTATGAAAAGTGTAAGAGTGAGTCTGAATAAAACCCCAAAAAGTTTCTTTACACGATCTAGACTATAAGATAGACTAGGAGACTCACACTTGGGAAAGTACTTTTTATCATGCAGTAGACTAATTTTTGTAGAGGAATAATCATGCTACCTGGTGTTTGATTGTTCCCCCGTACTATTGATCGACACAGAGTGTGAACACCCGCAAGTGCACGGGGTCATCAAGTAATAAACCACTCGCGCATGCACGAGTGGGTCGTATTCCCAAGCGGGCCCGAGGAGCTACTTTACTCACTTCTTACCTGTTGTTTAGCTCACCGATTCCAATTCAAGAGAAAAGAAAAAAAAACAAAGCAAAGTAAAAAGTAAGAGAAATTCTTAAGAAATATGATACGATCAAAACATTGGAGAAGCTCAAGGTTGGAAAACGGTAACAAATGCGGATCCCCAAGGGGGTTACTTAAGTGACTAGGAAATTGAGTAGTTAAGCACGTGGCTAGTTGGATCGAGAAAACCAAAACTTAGGTCAACCCGATGGTCATGGCAATTGACCCCTAACCCGGTGCAAGTGTTGAGTACAGAATTTCTTCCGCCCAACTTCCCACACGGTTGGAAGGAGAAAGATGGTTTTCACAAGTTAGGGTAGAAACACAAGTAGTTTTCAACCCTAGGAATGGAGGGGTACAAATACCCGATGGTCACTGCGTACTTATACAATAATCCCTTCCAAGTTTGGTGAAGTCTAGCACTAAGGCAATGGTCATGCTACAAAATGCTACCAAGAAATTGATACATGATAAGGTCCCCTTGCATATATCCCGCAAGTGCAAGGGTTTGTCGAAGTAATAATCCCGGGTGAGCGGGTATCGAATCCACAGGGAGTAGGGAATAAAAATACTTAATTCGATTCTTAGCTATGTAAAAGATCAATGATAATGAGTGTGACAATGATTCAATTCTCAACAGTAAAAGCAATAAGTAAGAGAGCAAAAGTAAAGAAGGGGGTAAGGCAATCGATAAAGATGGGGTACCCGGATAATGCTCCACCTAGGATAATTGTTTCAAGTGCAAGAACCCTCTATTATGCTTCCTAATCAATGCAATGGTGAGTCGTGGAAATCCTTAATTACATAGTCCCAAATCTAAGGTCAACTATGCCTTAACTCTATACATGTCCCGGAGGAGAAATTGAACAATCTCAACACCTCGCACTCGCATAGAGTTGCAATGAACTCTAGGGATTCCAAGTGATAAATCTCTTCCTAATTATAGACCTAACCATTTGGTCCAGGTGGAAGGTCCCTAACCACAATTGAACCCTAGATACTAAGATCGCCTCAACGCTACACTCCGTTGCACGCGCAACTAAGCCCCAGCGGAAGTTCATCCCTTAGACCATTCACTCTATTATGGCCACAAAGAACTCAAGGAACATAGGTAGAATCTATCACGCCAGAGGGGAAAGTGGACGCTCCTGTACCTCTCGACTCACCCTCTCAACCCTCTCCAACTTAACTTTGTCTAACGCTCGTGGTGTGTCACTCACTCACAAGGTTACCAACAAGAACTCTCAACCCTAGTGTCACTCTAGGGGAAATGTTCATACAATCAAGCATTCAAGGTTGGAACTCACAATAAACATCAATTTATTGAAAGCATAATAAAAAGGTTCAAAGAAACAAATACATCCTAGGGTTCACAATACCCGAGTACCCACTAGGGGTTTAGCTCTCCATGGAGCTAACTACAATCAAAGAAATAGAATGTAAAAGCAATGAATCCATAAAGAAACCCCCTCGATAGTCGTGTTGATGGTCTTGTGGAAAATCCTCTACTCGTCGTCCAAGGATTCCCTCGTCCGGTATAGGATACGCCTCGACGGAAGCTTCCCTACCAACCTTCTTCTTAAAGAATGACGATGTCGGAGCCGTAGAACCTCTCCAAAACCTTGGCCAATACCCCTCAAAACCCTAGCCAAAGCCCTCTCTCAAGTTGGGGAAACGATGGAGAAAAGAATACCAAAATCAGGGCTGAATCGGGTTTAAATAGGGCTGCAATCGGGCGACTACACGGGTGTGGATAATTTCCACATGCCCGTGTGGATTCTCTGTTTCTCCGGGTTTCTCGCCGGGTCGTGGGACGAGTGCTACTACAGACATACTACACATGTTGCTACAGATGATTCTCTACGATGATTTCGGCCCTGAATAGCTTCCCAATTCCATACTTTCATCGGGGTAACGCAAACAGGCACACGTTCACGTCGTGGATCACTTGCTTCTTCAATAGTGTACACGTTGGTGAAACTCTTGTTCTATGTACATAAGTCGAAATGCTCAAGTGTGACTGCCTTTGTGCCCCTCCAAATGGATGTGCCAACTCGAATACGAGGAGGTTGGCACACACTCTAGCATCTTACATCGACCTATGTCTTCGCGTTTGAACCTTAGCAAGATTTCCTCCAAAATCGGTGCATTGTGATCCACATTGGCCTATTTCCTTCATACTCGGCCTCACAACCTTACCTGCATAAAAGTAACATAAAAACACACATATTAGTGTAAAAACCCGAGAATAGTAATGCTCAACATAAGGAATGAATGTTTCGCATTCGTATTGCACAAGCACTTATCAATACATCACTCAATCAAATGTACAAAAACAATCAAGAACACCAAACAAGAATCACAACAAGCCAAACATGCATAAACTACTCAAATAAACCAAAACATCGAAAGTTCACCCCCAAGGTTCACCTACATCTGGTGACCTAAACCAAACAATCCATACAAACAACTAAAATAAACATGAGGAACACTCCCTCAAATGTTGAAGGCCGAATGACGCTTGAATCCCCAGAGAAAACCTTCCGAAGACTCCACTTGCAGGGGTGGCTTCCCGTTGTCTTCAACCTCCATGAAATGTAGCCCTAGAAGTAGATCCTCCTAATTCTTGGTCTCCCCGCCGAGAAATGCTCGAATTTCTTCCCTTTTTGCCCTTATAAAGCTCGGGTTCATGGTGGTGTGGAAGTGCTTCCCTAACCCTAGCCGTCTCTTGCCCAAAGAAGATGATGATCCCCCGAAAGGAAGCTCCCCAAAAAAAAGCCCTCAAAGCCTTTTAAACCCTCAGGTTCCGATAGGTAAACGGGTCAATATACCGGCCGTATGCCGACCCCTCGGGATTTCCAATTTTCTGCCGAGAAGCCCGTGGTGAGCTACAGTACTATGCTACAGTAATTCCGTCGCCCGAGTTCTATTGGGCCTGAAATGCAAAAATAACATAATTTAGACCGGAAACGCCGTTTTGATACTGAATTCATCCCCAATCTCGTCGCCCGAGTTCTATTGGGCCTGAAATGCAAAAATAACATAATTTAGACCAAAAGGGCATCGGTTCAACAAATAAATGTAACGAATAATACCAAACAAATACATGCAAAATACATACTTTTAGATGTTTATCAACTACTGACACTCCATATTTAGTTGCTCAAGATCAAGCACTTATCATATATTTTATTTTTATCGGTTTTACTTGCTTGAGGACAAGCAAATGCTTAAGTGTGGGAATATTTGATAAATGCTAAAATGATAATATTTTCTATATCATTTATACTATATTTAGCATGCAGTTGTACTTGTTTACCACCACATTAGTATGAAATTTCATTCTTTTATTCACAATGACCCTAATTCTTCTTTTAGGAAGAAATAAGTGAATTCGATGATGTTTTGAAGCAAAATAAAGCAAGTTGTTGAATCAAGTCTTCACCACGACTCACAATGGGTGATCTGTTAACTCACAACGCCCGTTGTCTACACTTACCTTCTGCTGTGATCAAGCTATGGCAGCATAAGCTCACCGGTAGCAACATAGAAGCCACAACGCCGTTGTGAAGTCCATAACGGCAGTTGCCAAGACACATAATGCACAAAGAGCATGCCAGTACGTGACTTGGAGCCCAAGCAATAACTTACTCACAACGAGCATCACAACGCCCTTGGTGAGGCCACTGTGTTGATTCCATATTCTAATAGACTCAGATGGATTTCTCAAGACTACATCAATGAGCATCATTGGAGAAGATCGCGCGTGACAGGCATATTCAAAGATCATCATTAGAGAGGTGTGAGTGACACATGTCATCGAATAATCTTGGGATACTCTAATCCCCATCTTCGAAGAACTATTGGAGGGAGTTAGTCTAGGAATACATTAAATGCTTATTTATTCTTTATTTGGTCTTGTGGTTCTCTTGTGCTTTGATGCTTTACTCGTTATGCTACATAAGAACCTAATTTGAGGGGAACTGTATATCTAGGTCTATCGGTTATTATTTATGAATCTTGATTGATTAATACAAATTGTTTTAGTATCATAATCATTGCATGTTCTTAATTGATTGTTACATGTTGATGTGGATGAAGAGGATATGCCCCCATGTTGATGATGCCATGCTATGATAGATCTATGCATGTTCTAAGAGGTTAGGCATGGCTATGGATTAGGGATTGATTGTCCCTTAGGCTTAAGGTCTGATTGTTCTCTTCTTGTGTGATTCCAGCACTTAAGGTAAACCTAGGAGGTTGGGGGGAAGAGATTCCATCTTAAGTTCTTAATGGTTTAGACCTAGTCGCCATGGCTTATTGGGGATAGTATTCCTTTGAATTCCCCTGGTTCGAACCTAGAACATGGTTGACACTTAATGACTATCATAATTAATAATCAAGATACCTATAGTGCATACTTCCAACTCCTTCTAAGTGTGTTTACCGCCATCTCCAATTGTATTGTTTAATAATGTTATTCAAGTAAATTAAGAAAGAGCATAAATGATTAGGCTATTGATTAAATGAAAAAGAAGTAATCGGAGCCTCTCGCCATTCCTGGGGAAATACGACCCTCATGCTCACCCATGAGGTATCACTTGATGACCCATACACTTGCGGTATAATGGACTAACTGTAGTATTAAGTGCATACTTGCAGACTTATATATTTGCATAATTTAGACACCCATAATGCGTTTGTCATGAATATCAAGTACAACTTACACAACTTACAAATGTAATTGATAAAACTTATAAATATACTTAATAGCCACCAACATAATGTTGCGATCATTGCCATTCAAAATAGAATTCATCAAGCTATACAAGTGAGCCCACTTCTCTTTCCTGGAACAACTCCAACATCAGCTATAAGTTCCTTTACATATATAAGTAACATGCTAGTAAGTTGCTAGTCAGTCAAAAGAAAATAACTATAAGTAAATGAACAAAAATCATTCTTGAAATCAGTAGACTTTATCATACAACATAGAACAAGAGGTATGTAAAATCCAATATAAGTCATTAGTAATAAATAACTCAATAACTTCAATTCACTTGGGGAATTAAGCATGACAAGATCAATATCAAATGCTATAAAAGAAGCAAAGTAAGTGTAATTAAATAAAATCACAAGGAGATTATAGCAATCAACTTGCAGATTACACTAACCCTAAAAGAATCGACACATTAACCTAAAATTTAAGAACAAAAATAGACATCACTTGATAACATGCCAACATACAAGAAATTATTGAGCATACCCTTCGGAATTTTTCTTGGCATGGTCTTTAACAAATCAACTTTTAACTAACATGGATCAGCTAACAAGAGTGATATTTTATCAATTTTATTAGTATTTATAGGTCCCCTTATATGTTTTTTCTTCTTGATTTACTATAAAAAACAAGCAAGGTGACCAACAACAAATGCATTAAAAGCAACAAAATGTAAATTATGAAAAAAACCAATCTAATAAATAAGACAGTCAAGATAACATTAATTGTTAGCTACAAACACGATTCAATGCTTGTATTGTATGCCTCTTGATTGCCTCTCCCAATCATGAAAATCAAGCAATTACTTAGAATCAAAAGAAAATAACAAATTAGGAGAGTGACAAAAGAAACCACAAAAGACATGCCACTAGCTTGCTAGCTTGAATATAGCAAAATAAATATCTAAGAAAATGGAGAAGAAAACATAGATATAGCAAAACAAGAAAACCATACATAACCAGAACAACAAACATGAAAATGTAAAAGTAATCAACAAATGAAGATGGCATAGAATAAAAGAACATTATGAATAACAACATCTATGTTATTGAATCCTCAATCTTCTCAAACAAAATGAGATGCATTATGGCTGCAAAAGAAAGGCATCTATCACCCTTCATTTTGACCCGCTAATGAACCCATTTGCTTGGAGGCCATACCAGGGAACTATATCCCAATAATTTTGTCACAAAATTCTTATACTCAAAACATTTCCATTCTATCCTCACTTGAGAGAATCCACAAACCATATCAAATGCAGATCACTTAGAAATGCACACAAAGGCAAAACAAGTGATCCACATAAAACTAGCAATTTCACATATAAATCACATAACACAAGGTACATAAATAAAACACACATGAAATGTAGGCACATATAGAGTGAAAGTATGCATGAAAATAAAGAGGAATGAAGCACAAAATTAATGCAGATAGAGTACCATACTAGGTCCACACAACAATCAACATGGCACTATGAAACATACACGTAAAATGCAGAAATGGATGAAGAAAAAAAAAAGATATGAAAAGTAGTAACCAGTTTAACATGATAAAAAAGTTATAGAACATGGTAAGGGGTGGTTCACTCCATTTGGGAGATGAACTTCTTAATCCAAACACATCTTAGGCCATCTTCTTCACCGTGCATGCCCTAGCTTCAGTTTCTCACATTTGAAGATAGTCAAATACCTCAACTAGCACTTGCATTTTAAATCCTTCTACTTCCATAACCCTTGCATATAAGGTCTCTATCCAGCATGTTGGGTTCTTAATTGAGTACATAAGCCATATCATCCACCACAATTATGAGATCACTCATCATCGAAGGGCTTCTAGGTCTTTTGTATGTATGTTGGAACCTTTGGTTGAAAATGTGGCCAACTACTAGAAATTGGTGGGGAAAAATTGGCATCACTATCTTCATCACTTACATGTTCTTCTTAAAGTGATTCAACATTCTAATTGAAGATGTGGCCAACTACTAGCAATTGGTGGGGAAAAATTGGCATCACTATCTTCATCACTTACATGTTTTTCTTAAAGTGATTCAACATTGTTATTATTGTTGTTTTCATTTTCAAATTTGTCCCAAAAATATACAAATAAAGCTATCGTATAATAGCCCATCGCATTGTCCTCCTTGTAGATTATCCTAAGCTATCGTATAAATTTGCTTTTTTTTTTAATATATTGTGTCTTATTGGTTTTGTAGTGATTCTCTACATTCTTATGGCTGAAATTAGTTCTGAATTTAGCATTGATGGACATAAAGCCTTTTATGTATTTGGCATCTATTATCCATAACAATGACCTATTTGTATATAGTAGACATAAATACATGGAGGAATAGTTTTCAAAATTCTTGCACAATAGATTGGTTGTATTCTATCACAATAGGGGAACAACTAGTTGGCATTTTAACAATGGCCTTCAAGCTATTATGTAATCTATGATGACTTATTTCACCCACCAAACAACACCAACCGTCCTAAAATTGAGAGTAATAGGAGCTTGTGCACCTATTTAAAAGTATGGTCATGATTAACTATATCAAAAGGTTTAATAAATTTCCTAAAGCACTCATGTCAATCTTTCATATATGTTTGTCATGGAGGATTGTATAGGTCTATTTGATGGGATGCATATTGATGTATTTACTCTCTCCCCTCTCAAGAATTACCATACTTTCATGGTTGAAATGGGCCAACTAAAAATCTACAAGCGGTGGTGACTCTCGATCTAAAATTTACTTATGTGCTAGCTGGCTAGAAAGGATCAGTAAAATGACTTTATTGTGTTAAAATAATCAATATCAAGACTACAACCCAAAGACCTCTTTAAAATAGAAGGTGGGAAAATTTATATTTTAGCCCCTATAACTTTAAAAGCAATCCTATTTGATCATCGTCCTTTCTTGTATGGAAATATTATTTGGTAGGTGGTTGTTACACAACTATGAATGGGTTTATAGCTCCATATCAAGGCATTAGATATCATTTAAAAGAACATAATGGAAGATAACTAATAAACCCAAAGGTAATTTTTAATCTTAAAGTTGATCTTAAGGTCAAGTGATCATTTTCCAACCAGAAGAACCGATTCAAAATTCTTGCATTGTGCATTTTCTTTCCACTCAGGACTCAAGTAAAGTTAGTACTTGTGTTTTGCATGCCACGTTTATCATCTTCAAGCCTTTTCCTTGCTTACTCCACAAGTAGTAGAATCAGGAAACTGCTACACTCGGGCTTCTATTTCTTGTTGGGAGTTCCATGCTTGGTTCCATAAATCTTTGAGCCAGAAGTATCACTCATACGATCATGACCCTCCATTTTATGCAGAATTTATTGAAGGAATACATCGAGCAAATTGTAGAAATTAAATTTAATGAAGATGCAGAAGATACATGTTGTAATTATAAAGAAAACAAAAGTAAGGAAAACACATAGCATAGCTTCATAAAGCACAATTAGTGAAAACTCATCCCCTATAGTGGTCATACATAACCACTATATTAAATCCACACATCATTCATTATCTTGTGTTAGAATCCACCTATGTAATTAATTGTCTATTTTCTTCACGTTGTTCTCATTCCATTCGGCTCTATGATGAGACAAGTGGCTCTTCTTGCTGTGAACTTCCTTGATTCAATATCTTGTTATTCGGGTTAGCACCTACTATGCACTTTTGTGTGGGTGATGGGTATCTTTATGTAAAATTAGTCAAAACCTACTTTAAGTAGGTTACTTATAATCATGGTTAGTATACCTTTATTGTCTAATCCAACAATAGGTTGAGTTCTTATGGTTTTTATTAATGTCTTTGTAAAATAATAAAAAATTATGTTAAATTAGTCAAAACCTACTCTAGGTAGGATAATATGGCATGACTTGTCACATCAAATGGTTTCATAAAACAATGGGGAACCCATGGTTTTTGAGCAGTAATCTCTCCTTCAATGTAAGGAGAAGCCTTATAAGTACTTGGATCAAGAATGAAAAAGCATGTGAACACTTTGAAAAATGATATAACCAAAACATGCCTATAAATTCAAAAGAATTAAAAAAATCAAGAGGCTTATCTTATAAACTTAGACATCATATGGATAAATTACAAGAAATAAAAAGGCAAAATGAAGAAATTATTGAGTATGTTTTAGGGACTTGGTTTATATATAATAAAAAGTGTTTGTTGTACATTAGAATTTTTGCACATAGTTTTTCTTTTGAAGTGTGAATTCAATCTTAGAAAGTAAGATACTTGTGTATGCCCTACTAAAAGAAAGGACTACCTCATAATATGTGTGTTTGGTGGAAAAAGATACGATTTTTGATGTGTGAAACTTCTCTTAGACAGTCAGATACTTTTGTATGCCCTACTAAGAGAAAAGAATACCAGTAAGATGTGTGAAAGCTATAACCAATATTTAAAGAAAAATAAGAAAAAGAAAGTTGTTGTTGATAAGTGTCTAAATGTACGTATTTTAGTGTATATATTTGATGTATTTAGCATGTATTTCTATAAGGATTGATGCCCGTTTTGTACTTAATCGTATGTTATGTTCTTTGCAGGGCAAAGAAACGCCATGGAGAACACGAAGATACAATTTGGGTGAAAAAGAGAAGAAAACCAGGGTGTGATACTGTAGCATATTCACTGTAGTAGATTACTACAGCTAGAGTACTGTAGCGTCGGAACTGTAGTAAAATCACTATATCTGCTACTGTAGCACGTGGAGAGTTTTCAAGTCAGAAATTGACCCATGGCATACGGCCTCAATGCTGCCCGGGATGGAGCCCGGGATGATTACTATAGCTATTGAAGAAGATGATTTGCTTGAAGGCATACTAGCTCAATGAGGTGCTCATTAAGCTAGTATAGAGACTATTCTGAGAGCTTTTTGTGCACTTGGCCTACCCCAAATGGCCTCAATGAGCTCCTCATAGAGCCGGTATACCACCTATGTAGAGGCCAATTTGTGGGAGATGTTGGAGGGTATATGAGGGTATCTTGAAGGCCATTTGAGGGACTTTTGGGAGGACCCTTGGCAGCCATTACTTAGGAGAGAAAAGGAGAACAAAGACATCATTCTTGGGAGTGTTTTGGCTTGAGACTTGGAGAGATCAAGAGCTTGAACTTCAAGGAGAGAGCTTCATCATCAAAGGAGTAGGAGCATTCGACCTTCCTTGGGTTAGAGGAATCATCATTCGGCTGGCATTCTTCGTCCTCATCATCATTCACACTAGGGAGTGTCATTTATGCATTTACTTCTTATTTTTGTTGAGTTTGAGATACTTGTTTGTATGATGGCACACTAGACCCCCAAGGCCATCGGATGTAGGTGAACCTTGGGGGGTTCATCATGTATTTTGGATGCTACACTTATATTTGGAATTGACAAGATCCCCTTGGGTATATCCCGCAAGTGCACGGGTTTGTCGAAGTAATAATCCCGGATGAGCGGGTATCGAATCCACAGGGAATAGGGAATAAAAACACTTAATCCGATCTTAGCTATATGAAAGATCAGTAGTGATAAGTGTGACAATGATTCAATTCTCAAAAGTAAAAACAACAAGTAAGAGAGTACGAGTAAAGAGGGAGGTAAGGCAATTGATAAAGATGGGGTACCCGGATAATGCTCCACCTAAAATAATTGTTTCAAGTGCAAGAACCCTCTATTATGCTTCCTAATCAATGCAATGGTGAGTCGTGGAAATCCTTAATTACATAGTCCTAAATCTAAGGTCAACTATGCCTTAACTCTATACATGTCCCGGAGGAGAAATTGAACAATCTCAACACCTCGCACTCGTATAGAGTTGCAATGAGCTCTAGGGATTCCAAGTGATAAATCTCTTCCTAATTATAGACGTAACCATTTGGTCCAGGTGGAAAGTCCCCAACAACAATTAAGCCCTAGATACTAAGATCACCTCAACGCTTAACTCCATTGCACGCGCAACTAAGCCCCAGTGGAGGGTCATCCCTTAGACCATTCACTCTATTATGGCCGCAAAGAACTCGAGGAACGGAGGTAGAATCTATCACATCAGAGGGGAAAGGGAACGCTCCTGTACCTCTCGACTCACCCTCTCAACCCTCTCCAACCTAGCTTTGTCTAACGCTCGTGGTGTGTCACTCACTCACAAGGTTACCAACAAGAACTCTCAACCCTAGTGTTACTCTAGGGGAAATGATCATACAATCAAGCATTCAAGGTTGGAACTCATAATAAACATCAATTCATTGAAAGAATTATAAAGAGATTCAATGAAACAATTACATCCTAGGGTTCACAAATACCAAAGTACCCACTAGGGGTTTAGCTATCCATGGAGCTAAGTACAATCAAAGAAATAGAATGTAAAAGCAATGAATCCATAGAGAAACCCCCTCGATAGTCGTGTCGATGGTTGATAAGTGTCTAAATGTAGGTGTTTTCATATAATTATCGTATTCACTTTGCATGTATTTTGTGAGGTTTGATGCCCGTTTTATGCTTAATCGTCTTCTATTTGCTTTGTAGGGCATAAGGAAGCCATGGAGAACAAGAAGATATCATTTGGGCAAAAAGAGAAGAAAACTAGGAATTTCATACTACCCAAGATGGGGGCCGTATGCACTGTAGAAAGCTGGATTGTTTTGGAGTGTCTCGCCCTGATTTTCATACTACCCAAGTATGGGGGCCATATGCACCCCTGTATGGATCATGAATCTAGGGTTTTTTTGGGTGCCATACGACCCTCATACGACCCCCATACGACCCGTATGCCTCGGGGAGTATAAATACCAACTTTAGGGGCAGATATTGGGGACTTTTTTTCAGCTAGGCTTTTTTTCTAGACCTTTTCTTGGCCGATTTTTGGGGAGACACTTGAGAGGTTTTTTTGAGCGACCTTGGGGGAGGAGAAGAAGGGCAAGGAAGCTAGAAGATCATCTAAGCCCGAGGTCCAAGACTCTCAAGGCAAGAAGTAACATCATTCAAAGGGGAGATCTACCACGCTTTGAAGGAAGGAGACCCGCGGCTAGAGGAAGCGTCATTCGGCATTCCTTTGCCGAGGGAAGCATCATTCGGCATACATTCTACCTCCTCCTACACCATTTCATCTAGGGAGTGTCACTCATGCTTTTCTTGTGTGTTTTACTTGATTATGTTACTTGTTGTGGGATGATGACACACTAGACCCCCAAGGCCACCTGGTGTTGGTGAACCTTGAGGGGGGGTTTATCATGTATTTTGGATGATTACTTGTTAATTCTTTGCTTGGGTAATTTTGAGATCTAATCCATTGTTTTCATGCTAAGTGCTACATTAAGGAGAAATCCGTAGCTCTTTTATGAGTGATGCATGTAGATGTGACTTGCTCGCATGTATTAGATCATGAATGGATTAGAAGGGGATACTTGTATCATCACGCCGAGAAATTGGGTGTTTGGTAGCCCTCAATGTAGGTTTAATCCGAAGAAGAGTAGGTTCATTCCTAAGCGAGATTTCCTCATACTTAATGCAATCGTAGGGGATGTAGATTTGGGAGAAATTCCTATCTATGTTCAGTATGGGACTAGGGTTCAATCGCGAGAAATTGGGGTTGTTCTAAACTTGGAATCTCATGGTCCATTTTACCCTTGCATCTTTAAATCATCATCCATGTTGCATGATAACCCCTCAAGGGGATCCACATCCATAGGCCTTTGCATTATTTTATATTTCTTGCTTGCCCATTGCTTGTTCTCTCTAATTTGGTCATAATCTCATTTTAGTTTTAATTGCTTTAGTAGAGTAAAAATCCATCATTTGAGATCTTAGGCTAGATAATAGCTCGAGAAGGAGTAATAGAAGATCCTTAGCCCCGTGGAATACGATCCTCGTGTCTTCACGCGAGGTATTACTTGGCGATCCCGTACACTTGCCGGGAAGCAATCAAGTTTTTGGCGCCATTGCCGGGGAGCTTTAAGGAATTCTAGGAAACTTTTGGTGCCATTCCCGTACACTTGTGGAAAGTCCTCTACTCGTCGTCCAAAGATTCCCTTGTCCGGTATAGGATACGCCTCGACGGAAGCTCCCCTACCAACCTTCTTCCTAAGGAATGACGAAGTCGGAGGCGTAGAACCTCTCCAAAACCCTAGCCAATACCTCTCAAAACCTAAGCCGAAACCCTCTCTGAAGTTAGGGGAAAAGATGGAGAAAAGAATGCTGAAATCGAGGCTGAATCGGCTTTAAATAGGGCTGGAATCGGGCGACCACATGGGCTTGTTGATTTTTCACACGCCCATGTGGAATTTCAACATGGTCATGTATAATTTTCACACGCCCGTGTGGATTCTCTGAATTCCTGTTTTCTCGGCCGGCTGTGCCTAAAATACTTCCCGAGTCCATACTTTCATCAAGGTGACGCAAACGGGCACATGTTCACGTCGTGGATCGCTTTGCTTCTTTAATGACGGACAAGTTGGTGGAGATCTTGTTCTATATGCATAAGTCGGAATGCTTGAGTGTGACTGCCCTTGTGCCCTCCAAATGGTTGTGTTAACTCAAATACGAGGAGGTTGGCACACACTCTAGCATTTCCTCCAAAATTGGTTCATTATGATCCACATTGGCTTCTTTCCTTCATACTCGGCCTCATAACCCTACCTGCACGAAAGTAACATAAAAACACACATGTTAGTGTAAAAACCCGAGAAAAGTAATGCTCAACATAAGGAAAGAATGCTTCGCATTCATATCACACAAGCACTTATCAAACTCCCCCAAAATTAAGCTTTTGCTTGTCCTCAAGCAAAAATTAAACATTCTGTGCATAGCTGAAGGAAATATTGGAAGTGCTTGGCCTTAGGTTCACCAAAGTGTACAGAGAGAGCATTCTACAATTAAGGGAAATTTCAACATTGAATACAAAAAATCAAAGCTCTAGCTAAAAACTTGAATAAAAAAGGACAACAAACCCGAAATCATATACGTATGTGAACTCACTCAAAACAACCCAAGGTATACTCCTCAAAGTTCTAAGTACAAGGGACTTATTTATCTACAAAAGTGACAACAATTTCAAAGATGGTAGTAGCTTCACACATCCTCTAAGGTAGCCCTTTCCAAAGCGGCCGCTAAGGTGTCTTTTACACTTTTGAGGTGGTAGCTCTTTATACCGGAGTGGTAGCTTTCACTCATCCTATGAGATAGCTCTTTCTCTCATTAGGGCATAGCTAGTATTCGATTTATGAGAGTAGCTTCATACTTCATAGGTGGTAGCTCTTTCCACCCAACAAGCACAAATAAACAATAAAACTATTTTGTTCTTTCTTTTCATTTTCCATTTTTTTTTTTCAGAATTTAACACAATAAACAACTATAACTAGTCCTTTTAATATCGAACATGAGTTTCACATAGAGTTTAAAGAGTGAGCAGTGCACTGAGTGTAAATCGGGTAAAAATTCCTAGAAATTCAAGCAAGAACTAGAGCATGAGAATATTCAATGTTAAAAATTCTCCTAAACTCAAGAATACAATCATTGCAACTAAGGTGAACCACCATTAGCTATGTGAGCATGTATATCAATCAAGAACAATAAAAAGGATGTGTGCACTATGAAACTCCCCCCCCACACTTAAGTTGTACATTGTCCCCAATGTACACATGCAAGCGCAATCATAATGTATATCAATGAAGAATATATGTGGGAGAACCAATCAAAACAATACTCCCTTGACTCCTAGTGTCGTGTTTGATGGAGCTAAGTCCTTGGGAGTAATGTTCCGACGAGTTGTGAAGCGCACACAACCAAGTGCCGAAGCACTTTGGCTGTGCCCATGACAAGGTCTCAATTCCCAAGATGACAAGACCATCTACACGCATACACGAGGGGGTTCAGTGAAGCTCAAGAAAAACAAAAATCACTCGAGTATATAAAAGATAAAGCAATGAATACAACTCGAACTGGAAAAAGAAAATAAACTTAGAAGGAGAATCCTTTCTGAGTAAACAAGTCTAAAATGAAATGCATAAAAGTAAAAGAAATAAAAGTCAAGTGTCGGCGTCGTCCTCTGGCTCAACTGCTACTACTGCCGGTGGTGCTAAATCAAAGGGTGCTGGCGGAAGTGGTGAGGGAGATGCCGGAGGGGGTGGTGGAGGAACCAGTGGCCTGCCCATCAGTAGCCGCTGCATCATGTCGAAATGGTCTAATATCTCAGCGTATCGCACTGCCTGGATAGCTCAGAGTTCCGCTATCTCGGTCCGAATCTCACCCACATCACTCTCAAGCCTCTCGATACGATCATAAGCTCGAGGACCCTGTGCTGTGAGGGGTCTGGGAATCTGTTGGGAACCCTCCGCAGTATCTCCTCCGCTCCTCGCGATCTCTGGGGTAGCTGTAGCAATAATATAGACCCCTGGCCCACATCTCCGTACCAACCCCATCATCCTGATCGTCTCAAATGCAAGAGGGGGTAGGCACAAATGTCCTCTCACCACCACGTAAAGCATCCCCCAAACCCATTCCCAAGATGAGCCTGGTGATGTAAGGGTCAGCAAATAATAAACCCACTCTCACAGAATGACCCTGGTACCTCAGAATATCCGCTAATATGTACCCCAAGTGAATCAACACATTGCGGGTCATGGAGTATAAAAAGAACAAATCCTGCCTGGTCAAAGCAGTTGTGTTATCGGCTCGACCTGACACAAACCTGCTGATAACCGAGTGCAAATACCTATAGCTCAACTGGGATAGGCTAGTGGCCTTCGACATCCCCGGTTCATATTCCCCATGTCCACACAGAATCCTATACACATGATGTGGAATCACTAATACTAGAAAATCCGTAGGTAAACGTCCATACTCCACTGTACCTGTATATTCAACATCGTATAGGCCCATCCGAATCAAAAACTCAGTGACACTCGTGGAAAATGGATGTCCGAATGCCTGAAACTGTATAGCCTCCATAGTGTCAAATCTTCCATGCATCAGATGAAACTCAAAAGATGCTAAAACCTCAAGCGTCAATGCGCGGTAAGCTAGCTCGTTGATCATCGGTAGCCTCCTCCAGCTTCCTACTGCTAGCATCTCATCAATCTCATCAGCTAGCTCGTCACCCCGTTGAATATCTTTTAGCACTTGCAAATCCACAAAACGAGTCTGACCAAAACCAAGTGCTGAAAGTCTCTCAAATTGAGCTTGATGCTTGGGATTTGAAAATTCCATGTGTATTGGCTCGGGTGGGGTGACTCTGAGACGCTTTACTTCATTATTCTTCACGCGAGTTACCATACATGTAGTACAAAAAGAGGAAAATGATCAAAGAAGCTCAAAAGCAGTATAATGCAGAATTCCACACAGGTTTGTGGAAATTACCCACGCCGTGTGGGTCTGCAGAGCGTGAAAAACCCGCACGGGTGCACAACAATTCTTAAGAATTTAACTTAAAACCGCGTCTATACACTCTATAAACATGTACTATGCATTATAAAAATGAAAATCTGCAATTATAGATATTTAATCTGTGAAAAACAAGAGTTGGCGAAGAAAAGAGGACATAAAGGTTACCGATGAAATAAATGCGGAAACTCTGAAAATCGGCACGATATGCGAAGAAAAATCCTCCAAAACAATGATGAGAGTTCGGCAATATGATCACTAACAGTTTTCAGGCGGTTGAAGATGAAAAAGAAGAGAGCATGCAAGGATTTTTATAGGAAGACTCGCGCCTCTTGGAATTCTGTGCATCCATACGGGCGTGCGGAAATTACCCATGCCCGTGTTCTTCATTACGAGAGAGCCACAGGGGCATACACACGCCCTTGTGCGCTCTCAGGAAAACACCTCATTGTCTCTGAACACTCTCCCACGGGCGTGCGGAAAATACCCACGCCTGTGCGCCCTTCCCATAGGGGCAGCCGCACGCCCCTGTGGTTTCTCTGGACATCCGAGAAAAATCGCTAAGTGTTCCACACGCCGGTGCGGAAATTCTACACGGGCGTGGACATTCACATGCCCAACTTACAGGGGCGCCCACACGCCCCTGTGTCTTCTCGGGATGGAGAGAACTCCTCTGCAGAATTTCGCACGGGCGTGTGGAAATTACCCACGCCCGTGTGTGGTTAACAAGGTCGGCCACAGGGGCGAGTCCACGCCCCTGTGTGCTCTCGGGATAATTCGCCCAACTCTGCAGGAATTCACACGCCCGTGCGGAAATTCCCCACGGGCGTGCGATATTCGCATGGTCGTTCATAGGGGTAGCCGCACACCTCTGTGCCTTCTCTGGATGAGCGCGCAATGCAAATCCACGGGCGTGTGGAAATTCCACACGCTCGTGCGTCTTCACTGGATGCCTTAGAAAAACCTGCAGGCTCTACAGAAAGTTTCTGAACATGTTTACACACTCAGAGCCTGCCCTAGTATGCGAGTTTTACTAGCGAAAAACATGGAATAAACTTAAATGACATAACTTCACCAATTCCACATGAAAATACACGATGAGTATTCAAAGTTCACAAGAAAATCTCAGCACAAGCATCTAAAAATCAAGACACCAACACTTAACAATTTATTCATGCAAACAAACTAAACTAGAAGATAAGAAAATCGTAAACACATGGGTTGCCTCCCAAGAAGCGCTTGTTTAACGTCACTAAGCTTGACGTACCTTGTCTTACCTCACTGGGGTTCATGAATGAAAGTTGCCCTTTTACCCATGGCTTGAAAGCATGATGTGCAAAGTCTCTTGAGGGTAGAAGGTGAATTATCAGGCTTCGGACCACCTAACAATGATTCATCCAACTTCTTTGGTTCACGTACGTCTCCAACAGACTTGGAGTGTTTCCGGTGGCGTCTCCTAGCCCTCTTCATTTTCTGGAGCACCTTCTTCAAGTTCCCCGGGTTAGATGGTACTTCTTCCATCGAACCAAGCATCATTACTTATTGATAATCCTCCTCTTGGTCGAAGAAACCCTCGTATGGGTCCAGATTGAACATTTCCTGCATGTATTCATCAACAATCTCATCAGTAGTGTCTAGAAAGTATAAAGTATCATCGAAATCAAGAGAATGCCGCATAGCTTCAGCAAGGCGGTATGTAAGCTTGTCATCTCCAACCCTCAAAGTTAGCTCTCCGCAGTCCATTTCAATCAATGCCTTAGAAGTCCGCAAGAACGGTCTCCCAAGTATCAAAGGTACATCCACATCCTCATCGATGTCTAGCACTACAAAGTCAACTGGAAAAAAGTACTTGTCCACCTTGACAAGCACGTCTTTAATGATGCCTCTCGGATGTCGTACTGTTCGGTCAACTAGTTGCAAAGTCATCCGAGTAGGCCTAGGCTCACCCAAGCCTAGCTTTTGAAAGAAGGTATATGGCATAATGTTGATACTAGCCCCTAAGTCCGCCAATGCCATTTCCTCACCTAGATTGCCAATATTACACGGAATGATGAAGCTTCCCGGGTCTTTCATCTTGTTCGGCATGTTCTTTTGCAATACCGCCGAGCATGAAGCATCTAAAATCACTGAAGCACTTTCCTTCAATTTCCTCTTGTTAGTCAACAAGTCTTTCAAGAACTTCGCATACTTAGGCATTTGGGCCAATGCCTCAACAAATGGAATATTGATGTGGAGTTGCTTGAACAAACTCATGAACTTCTTGTACTGTTCATCCCCTTGGTCATTTTTCAATCTAGCGGGAAAGGTGGGGGTACCACCTCTTTCTCTTTGCTTGTTCCCTCTTCCACCTCTATAACCTCAGGTGCGTGTTCTTTTGGCTTCTCACTCGGAAGCCTACCTTCAACCTCACAACCACTTCTCAAAGTGATCGTCTTCACGTGCTCTCTAGGGTTGGTTTCTGTATTGCTCAACAAGCTTCCATGTGGCCTTTCAGAGAGAGACTTCGCAATTTGCCCCACTTGATTTTCAAGGTTATGCAAAGAGGCGGTGTGGTTCCGAAGTGTAGCCTCGACTGATTCAAACCTGTGGGGCTTGTTGTTGTTGTTGGAAACCTGGTGGCCCCATGGCCATTTGTGGACCCTGATTACTCCATGAAAAATTGGGATGATTCTTCCAACCAGAATTGTAGGTATTGCTATATGGGTTTCCTTGAGGTCTCATGCCATTACCGACAAAATCAATGTTCTCCACTGAAGAAACATCACCGATAGAGATCGGGCAATCGGAGGGAGCATGTCCTCCACCACACCCGGTGCAATTAGTCACGGCCGCCACTCTATTTGAAGTTAGAAGATCTAACTTCTTAATCAAATTTTCCACTTGAGCAACCAGTGAAGTTACCGCATCTATTTCATGGAGACCGGCCACCTTTTTCTTCTTCCTAGCATTCCATTGGTAGCTGTTTAGCCTCATTTCCTGAATTAATTGACGGGCCTCATCGGGGTCCTTGCTACCTAAAGTACCTCCTGCTATCGCATCCAAGAGTTGCCTTGTACTCGGATTCAAACCGTTATAAAAGGTCTGAACAATTATCCACTCTGGAAATCCGTGTTGCGGGCACTTTCTTAGGAGTTCCTTGAACCTTTCCCATGTCTCGAATAAAGACTCCAATTCCAACTGAACAAAGGATGAGATCTCATTCTTAAGCTTTGTTGATTTTCCGGGAGGGAAATAACGGGCAAGAAAAGCTTCTACCATCTCCTCCCATGTGGTAATTGATGCTCTAGGTAATGAGTGTAGCCACTGCTTCGCTTTCCCCTTTAGGGAAAATGGGAAGGCTCTCAACTTGATGACATCATCTGTCACTCTGTTTATCTTCAGCATATCACACACCTCGAGAAAACTCTCTATATGATTGTTTGGATCCTCATCGGCCAAACCGTTGAACTGTGCAGATTGCTGCAACATATGGATGAATGCCAGCTTCAGCTCAAAGTTCTGAGCTATGATCGGAGGACACATGATGCTCGATTGTGTCCCCAACACTGACGGTCTGGCATAATCAGATAATGTCCGCTGTTGATCGTTCTGTTCTGCCATATTTTCATATCCTTCCACTTCCAAATCAGCTAAATTAGACTATTCTTTCACAGGCTCTTTCCCTTTTCTTCTAAGTGTACGTTCTAGCTCAGGGTCTCCTTCAATTAATATTGAGGGATTCCCTCGGGTCATAACCTGGAGCTGCACCCAAAAAGAAAGAAAAAAAAAATCAGAACGATGATAGAATAAGAAGATATGAAATAGAATGTATGGTGAAATAGCTAAGAAAACAAAGATCCCCTTGAAAAGATCCCCGGCAACGGCGCCAAAAACTTGACAAGATCCCCTTGCGTATATCCGCAAGTGGCACGGGTTTGTCGAAGTAATAATCCAGGATGAGCGAGTATCAAATCCACAGGGAATAGGGAATAAAAACACTAAATCCGCTTCTTACCTATGTGAAAGATCAGTAGTGATAAGTGTGACAATGATTCAATTCTCAAAAGTAAAAATAACAAGTAAGAGAGTACGAGTAAAGAGGGAGGTAAGGCAATCGATAAAGATGGGGTACTCGGATAATGCTCCGCCTAGGACAATCGTTTCAAGTGCAAGAAGCCTCTATTATGCTTCCTAATCAATGCAATGGTGAGTCATGGAAATCCTTAATTACATAGTCCCAAATCTAAGGTCAACTGTGCATAACTCTATACATGTCCCGGAGGAGAAATCGAACAATCTCAACACCTCGCACTCGCATAGAGTTGCAATGAGCTTTAGGGATTCCAAGTGATAAATTTTTTCCTAACTATAGACCTAACCCTTTGGCCCAGGTGGAAGGTCCCTAACCACAATTGAGCCCTAGATACTAAGATCACCTCAACGCTTCACTCCGTTGCACACACAACTAAGCCCCAGCGGAAGTTCATCCCTTAGACCATTCACTCTATTATGGCCACAAAGAACTCGAGGAACAGAGGTAGAATCTATCACACCGAAGGGGAAAGGGGACGCTCCTGTACCTCTCGACTCACCCTCTCAACCCTCTCCAACTTAACTTTGTCTAACGCTCGTGGTTTGTCAGTCACTCACAAGGTTACCAACAAGAACTCTCAACCCTAGTGTCACTCTAGGGGAAATGTTCATACAATCAAGCATTTAAGGTTGGAACTCACAATAAACATCAATTAATTGAAAGCATAATAAAGAGATTCAATGAAACAATTACATCCTAGGGTTAACAAATACCCAAGTACCCACTAGGGGTTTAGCTCTCCATGGAGCTAAGTACAATCAAAGAAATAGAATGTAAAAAACAATGAATCCATAAAGAAACCCCCCTTGATAGTCGTGTCGATGGTCTTGTGGAAAGTCCTCTACTCGTCGTCCAAAGATTCCCTTGTCCGGTATAGGATACGCCTCGACGGAAGCTCCCTTACCAACCTTCTTCCTAAGGAATAACGATGTCAGAGATGTAGAACCTCTCCAAAACCCTAGCCAATACCTCTCAAAACCTAAGCTGAAACCCTCTCTCAAGTTGGGGAAAATATGGAGAAAAGAATGCTGAAATCGAGGCTGAATCGGCTTTAAATAGGGTTGGAATCGGGCGACCACACGGGCCTGTGGATTTTTCACACGCCCATGTGGAATTTTCCCACGGCCGTGTATAATTTCCACACGCCCGTGTGGATTCTCTGAATTCCTGTTTTCTCGGCCGGCTGTTAACAGTGCTGCTACAGTAATTTCGCTAAAGTACCTGCCCTAAAATACTTCCCGAGTCCATACTTTTATTGAGGTGACGCAAACGGGCACATGTTCATGTCGTGGATCGCTTTGCTTCTTTAATGACAGACAAGTTGGTGGAGATCTTGTTCTATATGCATAAGTCGGGATGCTTGAGTGTGACTGCCCTTTGTGCCCCTCCAAATGGTTGTGCTAACTCAAATACGAGGAGGTTGGCACACACTCTAGCATCTCGCACCCGAACTATGTCTTCGCATTTGAACCTTAGCAAGATTTCCTCCAAAATCGGTGCATTATGATCCACATTGGCTTCTTTCCTTCATACTCGGCCTCACAACCCTACCTGCACGAAAGTAACATAAAAACACACATGTTAGTGTAAAAACCCGAGAAAAGTAATGCTCAACATAAGGAAAGAATGCTTCGCATTCATATCACATAAGCACTTATCAAGAATGCATTGGTTTGATTTATGGTTTGGCTCATTGTGTTTCATGCCTAGAGCTATTATGTGGAGAAATCCTTAGTTCTTGTTTGAGTTGTACACATAGACGCGACCTATTCGAGTGTACTAGATCATTAATGAGCTAAAAGGGGTAATCTTTGACCAACATACCGAGAAATTGGATGCAGGTAGCCCCTCCGAACCATGAGTATAAACTTAGGTTAAGTGTATCCTTGTTGCGTGATCTCCATTCACTTAATGCAATTGTAGGGATATGATTAAGGAGAGATCCTTGTCATCATTTGTACGGGATTAGGGTTTAACCACCAAGAAATTGGGGTTGAACTATTGTTGAGGTCCGTCGGTCTAAATCACCTTTGCTATTTTATTCTTATTTATACATACATATGATGACACCTCATGGGGATCCTCGTCCCTAGGCCTATTTTTATTATCATTGCTTTTGTGATCTCCTTACTTGCCTTGGAATTGTTATACTTGTGCTCTATTTACATTCTTGCATGTATTAGAGTAGTATACCATGCTCAAGTTGTAAGGTTAGATAATAGGTGATGGATGAGTAATAGGAGCCCCTTAGCCCTGTGGAATACGATCCTTGGGCCCTCGCTCAAGGTATTACTTGGCGGCCCGTACACTTGCAGGCGATCAATCAGTTGTAAAAAAAAGTATGTGAGAAAAAGGAGAAAAAAGAGAGAAATGAAGAGAAAAGTTTCTAAGTCCTTTGTTTGCATACTCTTATTCAATTTTAATTTTGAATTAGCAAAGTCTTAAGAGACTTTAGTATGAGAAACCACAAGTTAAGTTTAACTAAACTTCTAGTCAAATTCTTTTCTTCAATTGAACTCAATGGGAGTATTCTTTTATAGCTAAATACTTCCATATTCTTCAACTCCATGATCAAGCTTTTATTCTTTTTTAATTTCTAATCTTAATTGCATGAGGACAAGCAAAAGATTATGTTTGGGAAAATTTGATAAGTTCTCGATGAGTCATTATTCTTATCAGGTTTCACCTTGCATTTTGCTTGATCTTATAGAGTATTTTGTTAACATTTTATGCTCAATCTTGTTAAATTTCATGTGTAGGGTCATATTACAAGTTCTGTGACAAAAGAAAGCAATTTGATTAAGTTTTGATCTATTTGAAGAATAAAACATAGTGAATAAATTAAACACGCCTGTAAAACACTACCGTGTATTGTCCTATGGGGCTGTGATTAAAAAAACACGATCATGCTTAAGTTCTGTGAGTGTATGTTTCTAGGCCATGTTTATGCTCGAAGATGTCATTTCTAGGATCTTAATTACCCTGGTGTTTTGTAGTTGTGTTTAATAGTTCAGAGATTCTATAAATAACTTCTTAAGAGTAAAGATAGGGACTTTTTGGCTATCTTTTGTGTTAGAAGATAGCTTCTAGGATAAGGAATTGAAGATCTATCATTAGCTCAAGTACTAGCAAGAGAAGATCATCCTCAATTCGAGAAGGAGGTGATGATTGAGAGAAGAATCGCGAAGATGATCAAGTTTTGAAGAGGATTGAGCCATCTCATCAACTCTCTTGTTTTCTTGTATTCTAATTATATTTTGTGTGGTACTTATGTCCATGAGTGGTTGTACGCCTTCTTAGTGCTTAGATTTGATGAATCGTGGTCGATATATAATTTCTTGAGTTCTTTTCTATTGATCTAATTCATTTTGATATTGAGATTCAATTGTGATATTGTTTGATCGGCGATTCTAGTTAGTGAAAGCCCAAATTTGTGAGCATAGGCTTAGTTATCAAGTGCTCGAACCTATGACTGGTCACATGGTTACGGAGAGCTTGAGTGTGTGAATGGTCTTTCATAATTGAAAGAGTTTGAATTCAACTCTCATAGTTATAATGGACTAGGGTGACCTAGTAAGGAGAATCAGAAAATCAAAATGCAATCATATAGTAAACGTGCGAAATACGTGCCCTTTCATGTTTTGGAACTAGACACTTAGAGATAAGACTAGCTAGCTTATGTAAAGAACCTCCATAGTCCAATGATCTTAATTAATAAGGTTCAAAAATTCATATGAATAGAAGTCTTTACTCTAAACAACCAAGGGAATTCAAGTTTAAGGACCATTCTTATTATGTTGGTTTTTACTTGATATATTTTGTGTTTCTTGGAAGCATATTTTTAGCCTTAGTTTTCTTGCTATATTGTGTTTGGCCAGATAATAGGAGGAAAGTTAGCATCTAGTATTTAATTTCCTCACGGGTTTGACCTTACTTCATGCATACTTTTACCACTTGACTTGTCCAGTTGCTTTTCTTTAGGCTCACTTGCGCGCCATCTCACTTTAGGCCCCCAATTTTGAGAGACCTCTAAATAATTATTTAATATAATAAATAACACATTAATTTTTTAAATTAATACGTAAATAATATAATATAATTTCAACTAAGTTTCCAAAATTTAGAATAATAAATCAAGATATTAAAATATTTTAATTTAATGTTTCGTCAATTGTATATCTTCTTTAAACTAATTTATGTTTTAAATTAATGCTTAATTAATAAAATATAATTTCAACTATTTTTTAAAATTTAGAATAATAAATCAAGGTATTTATATTTCATAAATTGTATATCTACTTTGATCTAATTATTTAAAATTTTCTTTTCCTTATCCTTCAAGTTGCCTATTCCGAATACAGCGCACTCCACTTTACTAGCTAATCTACAATTTTTTAATTGTAAAAATTTAAATTTATTGGTATTTTTTTTTTTTTTGCCCCTAAATTTAAAATATATCTATTTAAGTATTAATGAGTTTAAGTTGCCGTACAAAAAATTAACATCTCATATACCTTTTTAATAGTTAAATAAAAATTAAATTTTGTTAAATAAGTGAAAGGCCTCATTTTTAAATTTGGCTTTATATCTCTAGTTATGTTGAGCCACCCTATCTCTAGTAACGTAAAAAGCACAATTTCAATGTAATGTTGATAACTTGTGAGGCACCAATCCTCCTACTAATCAAAGCTATTGGCATAGATGACAAAAAATCGTAAGGCCATGATTTCCACAGCTTTATCCTTGGCACCATCACTACATGTTATCTCTTGAAAAAAAAAGTATGGAAATAATCTAAAAAGGGCAATATAAAAAATTATAAAGGTTTGATTCAAGAATGATGTAGAGCATATTGGAAAAATAATTTATTTAACACAATAAAGGGGAAGTAAGATATTAAGATTGCTATCATTTTTTATTAAACAAAAACTATTATTTACATATGTACTGGACAATATAATTAAATCTTAAAAGGCTCAATTCAATAAGCACAGAATAACAAACTAATGACTAAGCTGAACGGCTGAAATAAAGAGAGACTTAAACAACTGAAACACTTACTAATTATAAGGACTTGATTTGAGAATGATGTAAGCGGTGAGTTTCCCTCGCAACTCTGTGGATTGTTATAGGGTAAAGAAAGACGGGTAAGTGAGAGAAAGGGAAGACCGCTTCGCTTGCAGTAAAGAGTGGCAGTGATGGATCAAAAAAGAGAAGAGTGAGCAAAGAAAGTAAAGAAAGATGTCCTAAGATCAGTCAGTCTATGAGTAAAAAGCCGGTCCCATGATGGTGAAAAGTACGATCTCTTCCCCGTCCGGTCTATGATGAACGTAGGAAGGCCCGTCCCATTATAAAAAGAAAAGTTAAACTCATCGCAAGTCGGGGACCCATTTGAGCGTATATAAACATTCTTTTTGTTCTTGGGACAAACATCAAGTTTTTCACTGATAGACCCCAAGAGATTCAGTCAGCGATCAGTGCTTCAAAATCTATTATCCCCTTCTTCTAGAAATCCCAGAGAGATTAAATTTTATTATATATAGTAGAGAGTAACCCGGTCTCGGGGTCGGTTTGCGGACAGTCAAAACAAAATACGATGGTCTAATACCGGCTGCTATCCTTGATCCCGGACTGGTGCTCTGGCCATGATATCTTTCTTGACGGTTACCTTATTGATTGTCGCTCTTCTCTTCCCATCTCCATCGGTCAGATCTTCAAGTTCTAGTGGTCAAAGAAAAATCTCAAGTCGGTGGAAGAATTCCATCAATGTTTCCTCGTAGCCCGAGCGGTATGAAAAGCAGTATATTTATGGAGCGATATAACTAAAACTAAAAAAAGTTTAATTCAATAAGCGCATAAGGAACAAACTAATTATTAAATCAAACGAGTAAAATAGAGAAAAACTCAAACAAGTGAAATACTTAAATAAATAACAACTTAATAATTAGGAGAAAGACCTAAAAGAAGATAAGACTGACACGTATCCAAATTGCCTGTAAACCACAAGTGCACAGATGTCGAAAAAATAAAATACCAAGTGAGTTGGGTAGTCGAATCCACAGGGAACAGGGTTACTAGTACTAACTGTTTCTCTGCTATCTAGCCTGATGATAAATGGATGGTGTGGTGATCTAATGTGCGAAGAAATAAATATTGGAGACGAATATGCAAGGGTAAAATGGAGGGAGATCTAAATCAATAAAGATGAGGTACTCGGGCAATGCTGCCCCTAGGATCTAACATGAAGTTCAAGACTTGCTAAATGCTTCTAAACCGAGTCTTATGAGTGAGGTAATCCAAGAACAACCTATCCTTGTCTCCAAGCAACCGGTAGTAATCCCCTACAAGGTCCCAGTGGAGAAATCGCTCAATCTCAACACCTCACACCTCATATGACCACAATAAGCTCTAGGGATACCTAAAAGTGAAACCGATTACTAAAGATAGATCCAACCCTATTTCCCGGTGAAAGATCCCTAACCCCCTACAAGGTCCCTTCGGAGAAATCTCTTTAATCTCACACCTCACACCAAATATGGTTGCATAGAGTCTAGGGAATACATAGATAGGAAACACTTATCGGAGGGGAAAGGGGACACTCCATTATCTCATGACTCACCCTCTCAACACTCATTAACCTTGGAGTTCTAACTATAATGGAGACCTCTCTCATCAAAGTAACAAATCATGCATAGAGAATCAACCACAAGGATCAATAAAACATTCAAGCAATGGAAACACAAAGATTAAAACTCAAATCAACTCGGATTAATTAGAACCATAAAGAAAATCAATACAAAAGATAAGATCCTAGTGTTCACAGCCCAAATACCTACTAGGGTTTAGCCCTCCATGGAGCAAGTTACAAAACAAAGATAAATACAATGAATAGCAATGTAAACCATAGAGAAAACCCCCCTTGAATTCGTGATGTTTGGCTTTGATGGGTAGTTCAACGTCTTGAAGGATTTCTCTCCGAAGCTAGGTCGCCGGTGGCTTCCCAAGTGCTATGACGGCAAAGGAAACTATCAAAGTTGGTGAAGAACACCCTCCAAATTGGCAAAGACCTCCTATCCAAACCCTAGCCATCTCACCCCTCAAGAGCCGCCAAAAGATGTCAAAGAATAGGGCAAGAGGGCTATTTATAAGCACAAATTGTGTCTGTCTCATGCCTTTACGCACCCGTGTGGATTTTTCATGCGCCTGCGTGGGCTGCAGGAATTTCCGTGTGGTCGTGTGGAATTTTCACGCGGTCGCGTGAACAATAATTTTACTACAGTACTGCTACAGTAAACTGCTGTAATGGTTTACTACAGTACTTAGGTGCAATACTCTTCACAATTGCGGTACAAATACTCTTCTCTTGAGGCCACACGGTCAAGCACACGTCCATGTGGTAGGCTATAAGACTTTTCTTCATCGACTCATCATATGAAAGGTCTTGCATTCTTCACAAAGAGAAGGAACATAAAGATGTGACTGCCTTCATGGCCTTCCAACTAAAAATTGGCTTGAATCTCCTTGGAAGTTGACACACATCTCCACGTACATGAACTCCTCTCGTGTCTTGGTCCTTGAAATTGAAAAAGAACTCCCAAAATGTGCCTTTATAGCCGATCTTTGCTTATTTTTCTCCCTTCAAGGCTTTCACAACCTAATTGCACAAAAGAACACCAAATACACTATATGAGACATAAACCATGGTAAAAAAGATGCTCAATGCATGTAAAACATATAGAAAAATATGTCTAGTCAAGCACTTATCAAAGACTCAACCAAGTGATTTACTTATTCGAATAAGTTGGCACTAATTTGTAACAAGCGCTAACAATAGTTGGATGATATTGTTGGACGATGACTTGCAATAATAAACAAAATCAAAATGAAATCTCCATCTTAATCATTCAAAATGACAGGTGTAAAGGCTAATCCCATTACTTCATAAACTACCAAATGTCTTAGTGACTTTAGGCTTGTCTTCCTCTCACCAGAGAGAATGACATTTGAACATTATTTTACTAAACTTAGCTTTAAATGCAATTTAAATTTCCTCATATACTTTACCTAGCATGATTGAAATGAAAGGAACAAAGGAACGTCCCCAGAAAAAACCAAAGTTATATTATTATTATTATATATACGCTGACCTTTTGTGAGTCTTGCGACCTACGGCTAATCTTGCTTACAAACAACTAAAAAGAATTAGACACTCTTTCACTAAATTTGGTATTGATAGAAGTTGGTACGAAATTAAGAATCTAACAAGTATTATAGTTTCTCTTATCTTTTGCCAACATCTGGCGTTAGTAAGATTGAAATGAAAATAACAGAAGAAATTATAGAAAACACCAAAAGATATAATTATATACACATATATAAGGAATAAATCACAAACTAATTAGACCAAAAATTACTAGAAAATTATAAGATATTTTCTTAAAAATAAAATAAAGTTAAGTAAACTTAAACAAAAAAACAAAAATGAAATAAAAGTGGTATTTAAAGTGGTATTCAAAGCAAAACTAGAAAATCATTTGTATGTCATGAAAACATTAAAAAATTGAAAGGATTTAATAAATAAAATACAACAACTATATTATCAGTCTCTTCCCATATTAGATATAACAAAATTTTCTTCAACTCTAATTATTTTAATTTATACTGAGTATCTCCAAATAGATTGAGCTTAGTTCCCATATTAGATATAACAAAATTTTTCTTTATCTCTAATTGATTTAATTTATACTGAGTATCTCCAAAAAGATTGAGGTTAGTGAAGAGAGTTTCGGAATTTGAAATAGTGGTAAATATCTATACAAAATATGAGATGAAATTCGATTAGATATCTCATCATACACCATTCATAGCATGCGCTATTAGAGACAAACAAGACCACTATTGTAGATTTGAAGCTTATACTAAATTGAAAGCTACTGCAATTAGAGCAGAAAGATTAGAGAAAGAAAGGAAGACCGAGCAATGGTTTAAGAGGGGATCAAATGAGTCCATAGGAGATTCTAGCAGCCAAGCAAACATAGAAAATATATGCAACCTCAACCTAGTAGGAGAGGTACTTATTCTAATTACAAAGGTAGAAAGACTGGAGTTCCATCATATAGAAGAGGAAGCCTTGAGCAAAAGTGTTGAATAGAGGCCTTCTCATGTGTTTAAAGGGACAACACGGTGGGTAGAGACAAAATTAAACAATAGATGCTACTTTTAGTGGATCTTTTGATCATATGCTCCGAGATTGCCATGTAAGAGCTAGAGTGCCAAAGTGCTAGAATCCACAATAGAGATTTCGGCAAGTGGAGCAGTACCAATTCTAGACAACCATTCTAGACCTCGAGCATAGTGATGCTCTACTAACATCTACCAGTAAACTAGTAAGTGTACTAGTTGTTCAAGTAATAAAGTGTATAGGAAGAGTGTCGATCCTATGAGGACTATGAGTACTAGTAATAACCTCTCTTCTATTATCTTGATGGCCAAACAATATAATTACAACAATTAAATCAATGTGGAAATAAATGAAAGTAGAGACTAACAAGAGTGATGAATCAATCAAGAAAACAATCAATGATTAAGGTAGTACCTGGATAATGAATTTGATAAGTGTCTAAATGCAAGTGTTTTCATATATATATATCGTATTCACTTTGCATGTATTTTGTGAGGTTTGATGCCCGTTTTATGCTTAATCATCTACTATTTGCTTTGTAGGGCATAAGGAAGCCATGGAGAACAAGAAGATATCATTTGGGCGAAAATAGAAGAAAACAGGAATTTTATACTACCCCCATACTACCCAGTATGAGGGACGTATGTATTGTAGCAGCGGAATGATTCAGAGTGTCTGCCCAGATTTCCATACTACCCAGTATACGGGGTCGTATGGAGGCCGTATACACCCAGTATGGAACGCGAATATAGGGGTTTTGAGTGCTATACGACCCCCATACGATCCCCATACGACCCGTATGACCCGGGGGGGGGGGGTATATATACTGACTTCTAGGGCAAAAAAGGAACTTTTTGGCTAGACTTTTTGCTGGGCATATTTGGAAAGACACTTGAGAGGCTTGTGGCGACCTTGGGGAGGAGAAGAAGAGCAAGGAAGCAAGAAGATCATCCAAGTCCAAGGTCCAAGACTCTCAAGGCAAGAAGGCAACTTCATTGAAGGAGAGATCTACCATGATTTGAAGGAAGGAGACCCGTGGCTAGAGGAAGCGTCATTGGGCACTCCTTTACAGGGGAAAGCGTCATTCGGCATATTCTTCACCTCCTCCTCCACCATTTCATCTAGGTAGTGTCATTTATGCGTTTGTTTCATGTTTTGCTTGTTTGTATTGCGTGTTGTGAGATGATGACACACTAGACCCCCAAGGTCACCGGGTGTTGGTGAACCTTGGTGGGTTTTATCATGTATGTTGGATGATAACTTGTTAATTCCATGTTTGGGTAATTTTGAGATTTAATCCATTGTTTTCATGCTAAGTGCTACACTAAGGAGAAATCCGTAGCTCTTTTATGAGTGATGGATGTAGATGTGACTTGCTCGCATGTATTAGATCATGAATGGATTAGAAGGGGATACTTGTATCATCATGCCGAGAAATCGGGTGTTTGGTAGCCCTCCATGTAGGTTTATTCCGAAGAAGAGTAGATTTACTCCTAAGTGAGATTTCCTCGTACTTAATGCAATCGTAGGGATATGGATTTGGGAGAAATTCCTATCTATGTTTGTATGGGATTAGGGTTCAATCGCCAAGAAATTGGGGTTGTTCTAATCTTGGAATCTCATGGTCCATTTTACCCTTGCATCTTTAGATCATTATATATGTTGCATGATAACCGCTCAAGGGGATCCACATCCATAGGCCTTTGCATTTCATTGATTCCCTTGCTTGTTCATTGCTTGTTCTCTCTAATTTGTTGGCAAATATTGTTTTAGCTTTAATTACATTTAGTAGAGTAAAATCCATCGCTTGAGACCTTAGGCTAGATAATAGCTCAAGAAGGAGTAATAGGAGATCCTTAGCCCCGTGGAATACGATCCTCATGTCTTCACACGAGGTATTACTTGCCGATCCCGTACACTTTCGGGGAAGCAATCAGAATTCCACTAGGATTTCTAATGCAACAAGACCTTAAAGATTAGGTTTAATCCCAAGTTCATTTGACCTTGGAGATTCCGAGATTATGTTAATATCTATTTCAAGAATATTAACAATGAACCATAGGTTGAATAATTAAAATCTATTTCCAATCAAAACTCCCTATACTACATTAATCATTAGGTGTATCCCTCTATTAGGTTTGACCTAAGTCGGCAGATTTATGTGATCCTATCTTTAGATTGCATAATACTCCTATCAATTATAGTAGCTTTGTTCATGCAAAGGGATTTCTCATTCTCAACCATATACAATAAAACATGAATTGATGTGCTAATAATATTCAACTCAAGACAATCAAGAACACATAACTAAATCACAGTGACTGTAAGAATTAAATTGATATAAATAAAGTCAAATTACAAAATTTATCCAAGGGTTCAGTAATATCTAAATGTTGAAGGATGTTCATTTCCTCATCATAAAAAAAAAAAAATAACATCAAAAAAAAAAGAAGCACTAAACTATCAAAAACATATTAAGCCCATTTTGATTCTTTCCAATCCTCTTGGTTTGATCGAATTCTCTCCGGGGATGCTTAATTCTTCGACCATCAATTTATGCTAGATCTTTCATACACACTCTAAGATCACCTCCTAAGAGTGACTCCCTTAAATCTAATTCTAAAAAGTCTAGTCCCTCCAGCTCTAATCATCCTTTAAACCCTATTTAGTCTTACCCTTCTATAACTGCGGATTTTAGGGCTAGACTAATACTTGAACACGGCAATGTAATATGCCATATAACTTAAAAATACATGGTATTTGGAGAAAGTCTCAAAAATCAGCATGGTCTTGTAACTCTTCTTGCCGGTGTGTTGCTAAAAACACCATTCCACATGGTTGTGTAAATGGCCATATAAGTCATAGGGTGGACCACACAGTTCAACTCTATCATTTTTAGTTGATTTTGAGGAACAAATATTATCATGACTATGTGTACAGCCATGTATCTATTCTCATAACTCCTTGGAGCTTCAATTCTCCCTAAAAACAGCTTTTTATTGCTCTAAACAAGTGAAGTACGGCTTGAATACTTAATCTAAACAAAATAAGTATCATAATCAACAAAACTCATCAAAGGAGCAAGCAAAATTCATCAATAAAGCAAGAAAAATGCTTCAAACAAATCATTATCAAAGTTTAACACACCTAAGCATTTGTTTATCCTCAAACAAATAAGGACAAAGACAAAATAAAAGAAGCTAGATAAATTCCTTACCCTTAGGCCTCAACAATGGGACTATCAAAGTCTAATGAAAAAATTCAAAATGCCAAGTAAAGCTTGCAGTCCTAATCAAAGAATAAGTTTCATTTCATTTAGGAATCCTCATGTGAATGTGTGTTTCAGTCTTCCCTATTATACTTCCTTTCAACTTAGATCTAGTTATGCAAATAAAGGAGTTATTAGACCCCTAATTTTTTATTTTTTTTTAGAATCTACAAATAGTAACTTTCACACATCCCCTGAGGTTGCCCTTTCTCTCTATAGATTAGCTACATATTAGTTACACAATAGTATCTGATTACTCAAGGGAAGCTTTCACATTTCAAAGGTAGTAGTTCTTTTTGACCTTTTTTACTTAAATCTTGAATAGTATACACATCCCTTGAGTGTCTTATTTCTTTGTAGAATCACTCAGGAATGGTTATCATGCTTCAAGGTTGGTAGCCTTTTTCTATTCTTTTATTATAAAGAAGATGAAGATATAGCTATATTTGTATAATCTATGTCAATTCCTATTCACAAAAAAACATTCTCTAAGTATCTTGAGTGCTATGTATTAAAGATTGGGATATCTAAAAGTCTGTAAAGGAACAAAAATAAAGCAAAAATGTCATTTAAATCAAGAAATAAATTATCCAACATATGTCATTTTCCCATACTAAGAAGCTCCCAATCATTACTATCATATGCCTTCATAGGTTTACATTTTCAATGAAGCCCTAGTTTCTCTTTTTCACAATATTAAGCCTAAATCTGATTCCAGGCTTTATCAAAAATCCTAAGGGAATTCTTTACCTTGATACCTATCTTATTGATTGGCTTTTTCTTTAGCTATACATCGTTTCTCTAGTAATTATTCATTTTAGTTTAGTGTAAGTCTTTTTAGGAGTTAACACCCATCATTGTTTTCTTTAGCTAAACAATAGAAAAATAGTTAGTACCAGTACTCTCGTTCCTTATGGAATACAACAACCTTACTCATCCACTTTATTACTTGAGCAACTAGTGCACTTGCTAGACACTTAAGAGAGCATCAAGTTTTTGGTGCCATTACCATGGAACAGGATATTAGGAAAAATAGGATTTTATTATTTTAGCCATTTTTATTTTTTATTTTTTGCTAATTTTTTATATCATTATTACATTTACTAATTGGCTATTTTTTTACATATTTCAGGAGACAGTATATGACCTAGGCAAATCCAACAAATACTAGTGAAAGAAGATCATGAAATGGAGAGAAATTTGCATTAGAGATAAATTACCTGATAGCTACTTAATCTAAGGCTTGATTAGGTTGAACAATTTAAGAGGGAAATGAGATTGAGGAGCCACTATGAATGGTAGAGCAAATATATAGCAATGGACATTTTCAAATTATGCAAGACACTAAATGAAAAGGACATAATCCACTTTTTGTAAGGCTAACAATGGCAGCAAATAATTCTAAGCTTAAGCTAGTTTTCATTCAGATGGTCAGAGATTTGTGAACTTCAATGGGTTACTAGACGAAGACCCAAATTGCCACATCACCAACTTTTTGGATGTGTGTGACATGCTGAAAATCCACTCAATCTAAGATGACTCTATTAGAATCTAGTTGTTCCCATCCTCTTTAAAAAATGAGCCAAGCAATAGCTCACATCACTTCCTCGAGCATCAATCTTCACATGGGAACAGATACCCGAGTTATTTTTAGCGAGATGCTTCTGTCACACCGTTGTGTATCTATACTGCAAGTGCATAGGTATCAAAGTAATAAAGTACCTGAAAGTCAAGTAGTAGAAATCCTCAAGGAATAGGACTTTTAGTAACTCATAGACTTTGTTAAGTAGCCAAGACGAAAATCAATTGGTGAATGTGATCAAAATGCTATCAAATTAAGGAGAAAAAAAGAACAAGCAAAATGGTAAAGATGAGGAAACATGCACTGAGAAATGGGCTACTCGAAAACTGCTTCCGTAGGATTTTCATGTTCAAATGCAAGACTAAAATTACGCTTTTCTAATTGAGATTAATTGAGTTATAGAAGTCCAAAAGCACACCGGTCCCAAACCTAAGGTCAACCAAGACTAGTCCTTTACGAGGTCGCGGTAGAGAGGAAACTCTCGACGCCTCACACCATATATGACTGCTTGAGATTCTAGGGATTCCAAATGATAAACCCTATTCCTAAAAATAGATCAATCCATTTGGTCCAGGCGAAAGATCTCTAATCCCTTATGAGATCCTTGTGGAAAGGAAACTCTCAATGCCTTACACGACCTACGATTGCTAAGAGCTCGTGGAATAGGAAGGCAGGATAAATCAAATATGAAGGGAAAGGGGGCGTTCCGCTACCTCTCGACTCATCCTCTCTAACCTCTTCAATCTTGGTATATCAAATCCTAATGGTGATGGTCACTCGTCACTAGGATGATTAGATAGCTTTCAACCCTAGTGTCACTCCAGTGGGAAATCCAACGTAAAGCATATAAGATTGAAAGTTAAATAAATTCTCAATTAAAGGAAACACGATAATAGCTAATGAATAATTAATCCTAGGGTTTACATGTCTAAGTACCCATTAAGGGGTTTAGCTCTGTATGGAGCAATACAATGGCAAGAATTAATACAAATAAGAGTGAATACAATCCATAAGAATAACCCCTTTTGTTTTGTGACGATGATCTCTAAGAGTCACTCCTCCTTCTCCAAAGACCTCTCCATCAAGTCTAGGTCACACCTCGGTGAAACATTGTCAGAGGCAACTCCCCTAATAGCTATCATGGGAAAGATTCGATGCTGAAAGATTCGACTTTAAGATCTCTCCAAACCCTAGCCAACCTCCTCTCCAAAAGATAGGCAAAAAGATACTTTAAACTCTTCAAATCAGCTCTTTACAATCTAAAATCAGGCATCCTAACTGGTGCCCACGAGGCCACCTGCTAGTGTGGAATTTCCACACGGGCAAGCCACACGGCCATGTGGAAATTCCACACAGCTGTGTGGATTCCAGAACCATAAAAACTAAGGACAAGAATTCTTGGCTTCACTTCTTCTCTTCTTCTAAGGCCACATGGTCGGGCACACGCCCGTGTGGTATGTTATGTGGCATTTTTAACGATTAAAATCCTTGGGAAAGCTCTTGAAATCCTCACACAAGCTGGAACATGAGTGCGTGACTGCCTTTGTGCCCTTCTAACTCATGAATTGACTTGAAACTCTTTAGAAGTTGGCACACACTCCTATGTATATAAGCACAACATGTGTCTTGCTTATTATGTTATATAAGAGAACTCAAAAGTGATCCTTCATGACATATCTTTGCATTTTTTTTCTCTACATGCCTTCACAACCCTATTTGCACAAAAAAGAACACAAATACACAAATATGAGCAATAGAATCTGACAAAATAGATGTTCAATGTATGCAAAATGCATAGTAATAGATATATATACACACACAAATACTTATTAGCTTCCGACCAGCCAAGACTATTAAGTTGAGACATGAAATTTCTTCTTACACCCAGCTAGATATAGAATCAATTTGTATAGTTAGGAGAGATTTAAGGATCTATTACCACAATATCGTGATCATGGTCTCCCCTTAGTGGATGAAGGTACAAATATTTTATAATAGACTAAAACAAAATATCTACAAAATAATAAATAATGCTGCTTTATGAGTTTATAATGTAGATGATAATTACATGTATTGTGCATGCACTTAGCTTGTCTTCTTGCATAACTTTTTATATCATAGTGCTACATTGGGTATTTTGTGCTTCATTGAATAGGTACACAGGTTTTAGGACAAAAGAAGCAAAATATAAGAAAATCAAAGCTGAACAAGTGAGAAAAGAGCAACCTAGAGAAGAGCTCCGTCATGCTTAGCCCGTGCCTAAGTAGTAAAGATCACAGGAGACGAGAAATTTGAGTGTAAAGTACAACACATCAAGCTTTCTCCTTGCACGACCGTACAAAAGAAAGTAAGGGCATGCTTATGCCCAAGCAAATTATAGAAATGAACAAAAGAAGAATCACAAGTAGCCAACCCCTTGCATGGTTATTCTTATAACCGTGCTCAAGGCTGTGCAAATCCCGGGTTGTATTATTTTTGCCCTATTTGAGTCCCATACTTTGCCAGTAAAGTTTATGGCATCAAATACACCCTCAATAAGGTCATACACTAGTCATACTAGCTTTTAAAAGAGTGAAAGTTAGATTTTCAATAGGACTTTTAATTGGAGGAACGACTGGGGTTTTGAAGGGAGAGCCCAAAATTATCATTCAGAGGTAGATTAATGTGGTATTCCAACCTTTTTCCTACTTTCCTACTTTTCTACCTTGTTTTCAAACCATTCTATCATGTATATCTCTTGTTTGGGTGTTTTCTAAAGTGTTTCCATGAGTTTAGACCCATAAAAGGGTCTTTAAAGAAGCCATGCTGGCATTTAGAGCCTGCATAAGCATGGTTGTGAGCCATGCCGGCAGCATGGATGCTTGCCTGGACTAGGCTGAAAGCCATACGGGAAACTATGCAGGCCATATAGTAACTCGCATGGGCATGGCCAGGATCCATGCAGCCACCCATGCGGGCCGCATGGGTGTTCGCGTGGACCCCCGAGCCTACGACTTTAAAATTCCTTTCTCTTGAAGTTTTCATCCTCTTTCTTGCACTCTTTGTCCGCCATACTTCTCCTCCTCTAAACCTCATCCTCTACTCTCCATACATCCCCATCTCTTGCCTCTAGATAATGAAGAAAGCTTGGAGATGTTGGATCTTCTTCTCCTTTTGTGAGGATTATCCCTTGAACTTGGAGCTTGAAGGTAAGCTTCTTCCTTTCTCCTCTCATTTTCCTTTGATGAGTTATTTGTGGTGAGAATGGTGGAGATATTTGGGATTAGATGGATGATGAGTGTGGAGAACTTGTGTGGTTGTATCTTCCTCCTCAGGTGAAGATTGAGAGATATCTCTTCATCTCCCAAGCTAGAATTAGTGTAGCACCAAACCATCTAGGGTTTTTTTCCATTCTCTTTGGCCTTGAGTGTTGAGAGAGATTGAACCTTGTAGAAACCTTGGGAGATTCTTAGTAAACCCTAGGAGTTTGCATTCCATTTTAAGGAAGTTTTCCTCCTTGTTTTGAGTTTTCTTTGGGTTTGATCTTTTTTATTTCTTAACTTGTTTTAGGAAGCGAAGCATCAACCAAAGGTAAAGGACCGGTAGAGAGTTAACACCGGAGTTTTGTGGCTCGTCAAGTTGGTGAGTGGGTGATTCAAATGCATAATTCTAATAGAATATATATGGTTTATGTATTTTATTCATATGAATGACAATGATTCATGGTTTATCGTGTTGGATCGAGTTTTTTTAATTGATTTGGAAAGGTTTTCCATGTTACAATTGTTTTATGAAATGTTTGATATTTGAGGGAATATGCCAATGATCATGCTTATATTTTGAGATTGAATAAACTATGAAAACTACAATTTCATACTATTGTGACTTGCCGTCAATAATTATGGAAATGATTTCCATTCCCGGCATGTGGGATGTTGTCCTAGATCTGGACTTTTGGTGTGTCATGTATTTCTTGCATTATTGAGCTTCCACAAGTTTTGATAGTGACCGGGTGTAGTCCTTCCCTGCTATAGTGAACAGTCTTCATGACAAGTCTGTTGAGGTGGCTGAAGACCCAAGTTTACTGTCCAGTTCAGGTGGCATGTAGAACACTGATTGGATATACATCGGTAACCTGGAGTCACCACAAGGATTCCCAATGGGTCAACATCAAGGGCATGAGGAGCATGGCGGCTCTGAACTTAGCCGTTGCCACGACTAGTATTTAGATAGGCTTTTAGACCACCACTTGATAATTAAGATATTGATTTCATACTTTGATAATTTTGGTGTTTTCATGCAAAGACACTCTAAAATGTAGGTATCCTATATAACTTTGGATTATCGTTTTGATGAAGCATTTTATGTGTTAGAGTTATTAAAACTTGTATGATATCCATGTTTTCCTTTCCCTATATATATAAATATTGTTATATTTATATATTCTAAAAATGTCTCATTCTCCTTGTATTACTTTAAAAGCTTGGTATGTTGATTTCTCTGAGAATTTTTGTATATCCTATTGGAATTGTGCTAACCCACTCACTAAGTGAACTAGGTTACTCATTCCCTCTCTATTCTTTCTAGGCTCTAATGACCGGTGGCATTGTGGTGAGATGAAAGTGCTAAGCATAATCTTTCATCTTTCTTTGTTCATTTCCAGTATCATGTATGTTATTTCTTGAGCATAAGTATGTTGTATAAGGACATGGATCCACTAATGTGTTTGAACTCTATTTGCAGGGTTTGTATACTTGTTTAGATTCCTAGACACTTTGTTATAATTAGGACAAGCAGGTTTTCTTGAACTCTATTATCAAGTTATTTTGTTGTTATTTCCCAAGTGTATCTTTGTACTCCTTGTTTTGTATTTTGTATTTTGTGTTGTTTATCCCATGTATTTATTAGCCTTACAACTACTCAAGGGTTGAGCGGCATGGGTGTTCCTTCTCAGGTGGTCGCAGTGGTTGTCGTGTGCTGGGCCCGTGCATTGGGACGTGACAATTGAAGTTGTCATTGTGGTCCAGAGGTGAGAGATTGATAATTTGGCATTCCCCATCCTTGGATTCCATTGTAACAACTGAGAGTTATGGAGTTTTCATTATGATTTCCAATTCTTGTCTTTAATCTTGGATTGTATCTTGTTATTTCTAAACATGGTAGGCTTAACCTGCATTTAGTGCCTCAAGCCATGAATCTCAAGACTTATTGTATTTGATTTCTTTAGTCTTATATATTGGACATGAGTTTTCTTGTGAATCTCTTCTATGTTACTTGATGCTTGTAATTATATTATATGAAAGCTTTAATTGCATGATTAAGACTGAGAAATCAATCATGTTCGGTCACACATAGTAGCTAGGGGTTGAATACAAACCTAGAGATATGGTGTATGGTGTCAAACTCTTTGGATTTGTGTTAAACCTAATAGAGGGATCCATAGATTATCATGAAATCATATGGTAATGATCTATTACCATATAGGATTAGGGTTGATTGCCTAAACCAAAGGGATCAACTACTTTAGTGATCTCCACCATCCAAGAATGCCTTACCAATAGCTAATATAGAAAACTTTGCAATTGTCGTGAGAGGAGTGAGCCTAGGCCACCGCCCAATCTCCTGATTTTATCCCAAGTTTGTCATCTTTCCGCCTTTGTTTTTGATTTTCTCAATTAAGGTTAGCAACATAGATCAATTTCATTAGTTAGATAATATAAGATGAACTAGTACTAGGAAAGCTGGTCTCTATGGATTCAACTACCTTATCTCAAGGTATATGACAAACTCAGTGTGGTCTACGTGTAAATAAGGTTAACTTGGTGAATATCGCAAGTGAATGGATCGCCAAGTAATACCTCGTGGGTGAACATGAGAGTCGTATTCCTTAGGTAACGGTGAGAGTCACCAATTACTTCATTTTCACATCTGCGATGTTGATAAGTGCTTGTGTATTAGCAATATGAAGTATTCTTTTCTTACAAGAGTAATACTTTTCTCAGATTTTATCCCTCATGCATGTGTATATATGTTCTTTTGTGCATTTAGGATTGTGGAGACAAGTATGAAAGAAAGAAACTAAAAGTAGATCATGGATGCAATTTGTTGATGAAATCTTGGAGTGAAAAAATTTGAAGACACAAGTTGTGCTCAAAGACATGTGAGTGTGTGCCAACCTCCGTTGTGCTCAAGTGAATATCTAAATTGGAGGGGCACAAAGGTAGTCAAGCTCATGTGTTCTGACTTATGCAGTACTATAGCAATTACTACAGTAAAATACTGTAGCAAATCCCTGTAGTAGTTATTGTTCATAGCGGGCTGAAACTTCGATTCCTGGAGATTCACATAGGCGTGTGGAAATTCCACACGCCCATGTGGATGCCCGATTCTAGTCCTATTTAAGTTACGACTTGAGGCGTTTTGAAGAATATTTCCAATCTTTTTCTCATTTTTTCCCCAACTTTGGAGGCACTCGAGGCTAGGGTTTGGAGAGGCTTTGGCATGGTTTTTGGAGTGGTTCTACGGTCTTCAACACCGCGTTCCTTCGGAAGATAGTTATTGGGGGAGCTTTTGTCTACATCGATTCGGTGAGGTGTACCCTAAGCTTGATGAGAGAACCTTTGGAGAAGACGAGGCTACTCCAGAAGACCATCATACGGACTACAAGGGGGTTTTACTTATGGTTTGCATGTTTTTACTTTCGATTTCATTATTGATTGTATCTTGCTCCATAGAGAGCTAAACCCTAGAGGGTGCTTGGACATGTAAACGCTCGGATAATTTTGTTTCATTGACTTTCATTATGTTTTATTTAATTGATGTTCTAATTGAGTTCCAATCTTGAATTCTTGTTGAAGTGATTTTCCCTTAGAGTGACACTAGGGGTTAGAATCCATCTTGTTAATCCTTGTAGATGAGTGACACACCATGAGGGTTAGATAAAGTTAGATTGGAGAGGGTTGAGAGGGTGAGTCGAGAGGTAGCGAAACATCCTCTTTCCCTTCCAATGTGATTTATCCTACCTCCGTGTTCCAAGAGTTCTTTATGGTCACAATAGAGTGAAGTGCTATGAGAAGAACTCCACTGGGGCTTAGTTGCGCAAGAAACAGAGTGAAGCGTTGAAGAAATCCTTAGTGTTGGGGCTTAATTGTGACTAGGGGTCTTTCGCCTGGACCAAAGGGTTAGATCTAGATTAGGGAATAGGATTTATCACTTGGAGTCACGGTTGACCTTAGGTTTGGGACCGTGTGTTTAAGGATCTCCATGGCTCATTAAACATCATTTAGGAGATTTAATGATCGGTCCTGCACTTGAAGCAATAGTCCTAGGATGAGCAGGATATTGCAATGTCCCTAATCTATCGATTGCCTCTCCTATCATTTTATTGCATCTCCTTCTTGTTCTTTTTATTTCTATTTGCATAGATATTGTTCACACCACTTTGGATCATCTTCACCATAGTTAAATAGCAATTCTTGTGCATCCTTATCACTATTTCCCATGGATACGACCACCCACTCACCAGGGTACTTTATTACTTCGACAACCTGTGCACTTGTGGTACGCACTCACAAGGGGTGTGTCAATTCTTAAGTTTACTTCTATAAAATTATTACACAGTATAATTGATGATCATTAAACACAATTGGAAGGAGTGGGTTAATGTATGAAAGTTTTCTTACAATTACTTATGATATGAGTTAGTTTATGACAATTGTGTTCTAGTGTTGGCCTGGGGAAATTCAAAGGCCTATTAGTCCCAATCTCTTGGCAACCAAGTCTGAATCACTAGGAACTTAAGATGGAATCTCTTCTACCCTAACCTCTTATGTTCGCCTTAAAATCAAGAACTCCTACAAAAGGTCTAAATCAAACCCTAATCTAGAAATCTAGCAATACCCAATCTCTTAGTGCATGCATAGATCTAACAAAGCATGTATGTTCTCATGCAAGGGAATCTCTTCCTCACTCATCAAAAAAATAATAAACAAGTAAACATACGATGAATCACAATCAACTAGAAATATTTAATTAAATTGTCAATAAAGAATTCACAAGCAATAGCCAAGATAGCTAGACATACAATTCCCCACGAATTGAGGTCCTATGGATCATGAATAAAGATCTAAACAATGATAAATCCAAAGAATATAGAAATCCTAAACTAACTTCCTTCAATAGATCTTTGATGGTGGAGGTTGAGAGGATCCCAATATCATCAAGATGGTGCCGAATGTTTCACGCACCTTCCTTTATTGATGCATGTTGAATCGCCCTTTGAAAACTTGCCAAAATCTGCTGAAATCTTGATGGAACTCGTCTCCAGCTGCACAGGTCTCCAGAAATCTGGCTGCTCTACCAAATTCGGCAAAAGAACCCCCCTTGAACAGTAAACCCTTGGATTTTTATAGTATCGAGTCTGCCATGTCCTCACCACGCCCTTTGTTGAGGCCTTGTGATAAGTGTTTGTGTGTTAATAATGTGAAGTATTCTTTTCTTATGATGAGCATTACTTTTATCAGGTTTAAGCTCTAATACCGCATGTAGGGATTATGAAACTAAGTATTAAGAAAAGAAGCCAAAAGTAGATCTTAAAAATACTATTTGGTGGAATCTTGGAAGCAACAAACACGAAGACACAAGTGGGTCTCTAAGATACATGAATGTGTGCCAACCTCCATGTATTCAAGCAAGTCTAATGAGTTGTAAGGGCACGAAGGCAGTCACATTTGCGTATCTCGACTTATGCATTGATAGCAAGATCTTCACCAATGAGGCCTTTGATTGTAGAAGTGACGCGATCTACGGCATAAATGTGTGCCCGTTTATGTTACCCCGATGAAAAATGTGGTATTGGGAGTATTTTTGGCCGGTAGTGCAGCATGTTACCTTAGCAATCACTGTAGCAGGTACTGTTCACAGTCGGCCGAAACTCAGAATTCCAGAGAATCCACACATCCGTGTGGAAATTCCACATAACCGTGTGGAAATTCCATAGGGGCGTGTGGAACATCCACAGGCCCTTGTGGATGCTCGATTCCAGCCCTTTAAAAGCCGTGATTCAGCCCTTATTTCAACATCTTCTTTTCTGTCTTTTCTCCAACTTTTGAGAGGCTTGCAGCTAGGATTTAGAGAAGTTTTAGCAAGGCTTTTGGAGAGGTTCTACAGCTTCAACACCGCGCTCCTCTTGGAAGAAGGTTATTGGGGGAGCTTTCATCAGCATCGATCCGGCGAGGTGTGCCCTAGGCCAGACAAGGGGACCTTTGGAGAAAATGAGGCTACTCCACAAGACCATCGACAAGAATACCGAGGGGGTTTCTCTATGGATTACTGGTTTTTACATTCGATTTCATTGTTGATTGTAACTAGATCCATGGAGAGCTAAACCCCCTAGTGGGTACTTGGATTTGTGAACCCTAGGATGTATTTGTTTCATTAATATTCCATTATGTTTACCTTAATTGATGTCTTTAATTGAGTTTCAATCTTGAATGCTTGTTGTATGATTTTTCTCTTAGAGTGACACTAGGGTAGAGAGTCTACATTGGTAACCTTTGTGAGTGAGTGACACACAATGAGGGTTAGACATTGCAAGATTGGAGAGGGTCGAAAGGGTGAGTCGAGAGGTAGCGGAGCGTCCCCTTTCCCCTCCGATGTGATTTATCCTACCTCCAAGTTCCAAGAGTTCTTTGCGGTCATAGTAGAGTGAATGGGCTAAGGGATGACCTCCGCTAGGGCTTAGTTGCACATGCAACTGTGTGAAGCGTTGAAGTGACTTTAGCACCTAGGGCTTAATTGCAACTAGGGGTCTTTTGCCTAGACCAAAGGATTAGATCTACACATTGGAATAGGGTTTATCACTTGGAATCCCTAGAGTGTCTTGCAACTCTACAAAGTGTGAGGTATTAAGATTGATCGATTTCTCCGCCGGGACATAGTGTAGAGTTAGTCACGGTTGACCTTAGGGTTGGGACCATGTGTTTAAGGATTTCCACGACTCATTAAGCGTCAATTAGGAGGTATAATAGTTGATTTTGCACTTGAAACAATTGTCCTAGGTGGAACAATATCCGAGTACCCCACTTCTATCGATTGTCTTACCTCTCATCTATTTGTGCTTCTCTCTTTCTTGTTATTTTATTCTTGCTTTCATTACATTTTATCAACAAAATCATTATTCTGTCTTCGCTTAATTAGATTGCAATCTTGGTATTTTTATTCCCTACTCCCTGTGGATATGATACCCACTTACCTGGGACTTATTACTTCGACAAACCCGTGCACTTGCGGGTCACACGCAAGGGGCGTTGTCACCCTGGTAAGTTGTTACTAGGGCTCCAAGTTGCATTCTAGCACGATCTTTCTAGGCGTTGTCTAGATTGGTCATAGCCATTGTGGAGGTTGTTATGACTTCTATGTTGTTCTCAGTGATTCCACCCTGACACGACTTGATAATGGTCATGATAGAAGTGAACAACGGCCGTGGTGAGATGTCACGATGGCCATTGTGATCCATGGTATTGCTCTGTTTCAGCAAGTTGATCTGTTTTGCTTTGAAAAGCCCCTAGATTCGCTTCTTTGGCCCTAAGACGGAATAAAAACTCACAGTAAACAAAAGAATGAAATTATGTACTAGTTTGGTGCTAAACATGTGAAATTTTATGTTGAATGCAGTATAAAAGATATATATAAAATATGCACTTCCAAGCACTTATCAGTATACTTTACTACTTGTGAGACCTATTCACTTGCGATGTGTACCCAAGGGCATATCACCGCTGCAGGAAGGACTTTGGGTAACAAAATCCAATTGTAATGAAATAGTTTGAGGAAATAGCTATGAATAGCTACTAATGGAACATTTATGAGAAGAACAACAAGGTAAATAGTATTTATGATGGGGTGTGGCTACCGCCCTTGCAACTCAAGTGGAAGCCTTAAGCAAGAAAATAGATGGACTATGACGAGGCCAGTTACAAATGTGTGCTGTGATACATGTGGTGGGGGTCACATTTTTAGTGATTATCCTATTGTAGAGGCAACACTTGAATAAAATGAATAAGAGGATGTTGTTGGAAATGTGGCTAGACCTCAAGGAAGATGATACAATAGTACATATAGCTAAGTGTTGAGGAATCACCCAAACTTTACAAGAAGCACATGGGGGAAGAAAAGCATAACATACCTCAAAGATTCCACCACCAAAACATCCAAAACACAAAGGAAAGTAAGCCAAACTTTGAGGATATGTTCACTAATTCATTCAATCATCTAACATTCATTTTTCAAACTGTTGAGAGCACATTAAGGATTCAACAAGCATCTATCTAGAACCTTAAAAATCAATAGAGGTAGATTGTCAAGGTTCTAATAAAAATACATTAAGGGAGTCTCCTGAGCAACATGGATGAGCCATAGGGAAATAGAGATGAAGATGGATGAGAAATAATAAACGGAGAAGCATAAGGTGGCTAAAACAAGTGGGAAGGAGTCCATATAAAGCAAGTATAAGGGAAAAGAGAAGCAGGTCGATTCACCACCAACTTAGGAATACAAGCCTCATATCCCTTATCTTGCTAGAGTCAAGAAGGATCAAGTGAATGTTTAATTAAAAACAAATTTTGGATTTATTCAACCATCTCCACATTAACCTTCCATTCATCAAGGAGCTCTCACATATTCTAAAATATGCAAAATTTCTAAAGGAGCTACTCATGAACAAAAGGAAGATGGAAGAGATATCTATGGTGACACTAAGTGAAGAATGCTTGACTATCCTCCAAAACATGCCACCACACAATCTAAATGACCCAAGGAATTTTACCATGCCATGCATCATTGTAGCCTAGCTAATGAGAAAGCCCTAATTGATTTAATTGCTAGCATAAATGTAATAACTTATGAAATGGTCAATAAGTTAGGCCTACAAGGAACAGACCCTACTATAATGACCTTGCTTTTAGCGAGTAGGTTGATTATGCATCCTAGAGGTATCACAGAGGATGTTTTAGTATAAGTTGATATGTTTATCTTCCTAGTGTACTTTTTTCATTTTAGATGTCAATGAAGACATGAAAGTAACTCTTATACTAGGTAGACCCTTTTTGGCCATATATCAAGCTCTCATTGATGTAAGCAATGGAAGGATAATGCTTATGGTTGGCGATGAGGAGATTGTATTTAAACTACCTAAGGCCATAAGACACTCATTGGATCATAATAAGACTTATTTGTCCTTTGATGTTATTGATGGTATTATATCTGAGTGTCTGCAGGACTCTATAGTAACCTAGAGGATGAGTGTTTCAAAGAGATAGGGACATGAAGAGAAGGAAGTGTTCTAATTTCAAAGAAAGGTTCCTCAGTTCGATGCCAGGCATAGAGAGATAAAAATAGGAACAAGAAAGGAAGACTTAACCCATGACTATGGGGACTCTCCCCAACATCAAAGTTTGATTCCATAGAGTTGAGTGGTTTGCACACACATCCTCACCTAGGTGAGTATGTTTGGTACCCATTTTTTTATATATTCTTTGAGGTGGTGACTTTAGGCATGAAGATAGGAAGTTGTTCCATTTGGTGAAAGTCCTTTAAGAGCAACAGTTACATCAAGTCAGTGGTGTTAAACAAAAGCTTCTTGGGAGGCAACCCAAGCTTTAATTAGTTTTATTAGTACTTTAGTGTCTTCTTTTTCTTTATACATTTTAATCTTAGTTCTTGCCAAATAAATTGTGCTAGTCTTATGCTAATCTTTGGTTGTTTGTTAGCTATTATAAGGGTGTCATATGATTTTTTTTATGCAACGCTTATCATGAGAGTTGTGCTAATGCCCTATTTGAAAGATGTCAAAACAAGTGAGATTCTAAGCTTCAATATAGTGCATGGAAACACATGGGCAAATACACGCCTATGTGATAAGCTATGTAACACGTCTAGAATGACACATACCCATGTCTAATGATTTGCGCATTTCCAAAATGGCACACGGGTACCCGCATGCTCATATAGATGGCCATGTGCTAACGTTTTAGGACTACAAATCGATACACCAACACATTCATGACCATGTGAGAGACCGTGGGATTCCTAAGGAGCTACATAGGCATCCACAAGCCAAGGTGAGTGAACCATGTGCCAACTTTTTAGATCTCTAGTATGTATTTCTTCTATGTCCAACAATGCCCATGGCCATGTGATAGGCCATCCTCTTGGTCATGTGTAGATTTATTTAAAACAGAATGGTGAGTTTCCTCCTTTTCACTAAGCAAACAAGAATTTTTCACCTCTCCCACCTATTTTCCAACCACTAGACTATTTCTGCTTCATTTCTAATCCATTTTCTTTGCTCTCACTTTGGTTATCTTTTAGAAGTTCAAAATTGAGGTTCTTGCAAACTTTTTCATGGTGTTTCTTATGCAAAACACGGACAATATGCTATAGAAAAGGTTTGTGTGCTAGATTAGGGGGAGTGAATTTGATTAGAGGGGTATTTTATCCTACGACTTTCCACACTACCACAAACTCAAGCCACATAGCCGTGTAGAAGGTTGTGTGGTCCTTATTGAACTACAACCCAAAGGGGTATGGCTGTGTACCAATCCATGTGCTAGGTTGTGTGACACATTTTTCAATTGATTAAATAAATTATATGTTTGATTTATTGTAGGATGATGCCATGTAATAACCTCCTTTTTGATATCCCTAAATACTAAGAGAGATATAAGCTACTTATGCTAAGGAAATTTTACCAGAGTCGCTCAATCGATTAGGACATTCTAGTAGAGATGGGACTAGATGAGAAGATATGAGTTTGGTGTGTGGAACAGATTATATTCTATTATAGACCACTTCTACTACAAGCTTACATTATAGGTCCTTGCTAGCTTTGAGTTCAACCGCACTGTTGCTAGTTACTTCTGCGAGGACCTTCCTCAGTTTGGATTGTACAGTGAACCTAGGAGGATGATCTTGGCATAGTTCTTAGTCCTTTTGGGGCTTTATGATGCAATGTATACTAAAATAGAGGAGTACACCCAACTAGCTATCAATTATTTAGTTGACAAAACCATGAGACATTTTTAGAGGCACTTCACCCTCAGCCAACATTATGAGTTGGGTATTTCAAGGCATCATAGTACCTCTGTCCCTAGGTACATTCATGTGCTTCTTAACATGATCCTAAGAGGATAGGAAATAACCAATGACCAAATGGTCTATTGGTATATGGGTCATGGATAGAGCTATTCACCGAGTAGTGAGAGTTCGATTCTTGGGTGAGGGCCCATTTCTGGGAGATGTGAGCAGTGGTTGTGTGTGGGTGGTCCCAGCACCTATATGTGCATGGGCCCTACACCCACTTGCTCCACCGAGGCTTGTGCACGTCCCTGACGGTTTAGCAGTGCCTTCGTGCTATCTATTCTTCTTGTAAAAAAAAGGATAGGGCAATAGCATAAGAGTCATGGGATAGGTCAATATCTTGTATATTTATAGCATGATCATGCTTGAGCTCCTCTACCAATGTTAGTACATGAGCTCTAAAGTTCTTTTATTGGTGGTCCTTACATCACCAAACTTATCAGGAGCATGGGGTTCATGTTAAGAACCCACCAGATACAGCGAACAGCAAGCACAGTACCCCTCAGCTTCAACAGTCTCCATGCTATGTGGATGATTAGAAGGAAGGAGACTAAGAAGATAGACCGATACACACTCATGTCAAAATTCGAGTCCAAGTCAAGGGCGATGAGGATAATGCCCTTGCCTTGGGGCTTTTGCACATGACATCAACACTAGGGACTTTACATACCCCCACTAGCAATCTCACTAGCATTATAGGTAAAGGAACAACACCTGATACAAGCTTAAGAGAGATTGGCTCATTTAGAGTAGGCAGTGTCAAAGATAAGGAAAGGGCCAACGAGTGACCCTCAGAGGCTGGCATCCAATCGTAGTTTAGTTGGTGGTCATACAAGTCATCATCAACCACATTGCTTCTCCTACCACCTAAACCTCATCGGCTCCAACTTCCACCACTCCTTAATCACCAACTCCTATACCCATGACAACACCAATAGAGGACCTTAACACACGAGTTGCAAGACCATCATCTTTTACCTTGAATTTGTTTTAATATATCTAATTCTTGTACTTTTTATCATTACTAGTTGTATTTCGCATAGTTTGCAAGGGTTAGACCCTGGCAAACTTGTATTTTTTTTCTTTTGCTTTATTTTGTGCATGTTTTCATATTTATTACTTCTTTAGGATTTTGATTTTTGTTTTTACTTCTTGAACTACATTGAATCTTTCTATGCCTTGCAGAACTTTATAAGTCAATAAGATGAAGTTCCTTCCCATTAAAGTAACGAGAGAAGACTACATAAGTGGATCAAGCCATGTGCTTCTAATATGACAACAACAATGCCTCAAAGCCATTATTCAAACTGCAAATGGCTGAAATATTCACAGATGAACCTTTGAAGTACTAGTTTTCTTATTTACACTTCCTTCTTTGATTGTACCTATATACTTGATCTTATGTGTGCTTTATTGTGTACATTGTCGACAATATACAACTTAAGTGTGGGAGAGGGGGTTCATAACTAAGAAATTTTTTGTTCTCCTTGAGTATATGATTAGTGTGAAGGCTAATGATAGGATTTTAGTAGGAGTTTCTTGATATAGGAAAGAAACAAATGCTAGGCAACTATATACATGCTTTAATAGCCATGTCACTCTATTTTTTATACTTTTTAGCACTTTTGAACACACAACCTTTCTTATTTAGCATTTTGGACACTTATAGAAAGCTTTTGTGATTAGAAACCTATAAGATGTTAGTACCTCAGAAATTTGTGAAGATTTTCACATTAGAAATAAAGGAAAAAAAGAGCTACCACCGTTACAATATGAAGCCACTCTTGGAAAGTCAAATATTTTGTATACTCTACCGGGACAAGAACTACCTCTGGGCTAAGTGAAAAATACTATTAAAAGCAAAACACGTTGTAAAAAGTTACCACCCCTGAAGCGTGAAAGCCGCCCTCAGAAAGGCTTGCAGAGGAAAAGGGCTACCTCACGGGATATATGCAATTAACATCCAATTGTGATTAAAAAAGTATTGTCATAATTAGGAATTAAAAATTTCTCTAGTGCATAGCCCAATTTATGCCGGATGTGAGTTGATTAGGAAGGGTTTTACACACACACATATGTGGACCACAAATAGAGTGTAACTATCTTTTTTCTAGAGCTTCAATGTTTTTACTTAGCATTTTAGACCTCTTCTTGGATTTTGAAACTCTCCACTAATTGAGACCTGAGATCAAGTGGTTAGCTTCTATTGTTTACATCCACTTCTTTGCTTGAGTACAATCAAATGCTTAAGAGTGGTGGAATTTGATAAGTCCTTGAATGTGCATATTTTTCATATCAAATTCGTACACACTAAGCATGTATATTAGAGTAATCAAGTGTTAATTAGTACTTAAATTTTTTTTTCGATGTATGATTTTTGTTGCTTTATACATTCAAGTGGACCATTTTAAGAATGCATAAAGCAATAGGAATTATTAGATGGAATTTTGGAGAAATTCTAAAAATTTGGAGTTTTCAACAAAGCCCACAGGAAAGTAATTAAGACGTGGCCATGTGACATCTAGGAAAAATTCTAAAATGCCAAAAGCGAAAATTAGCGTTCACACTAGCGTGTGTCTGGCCATGTGAAGCTGATGAGTGTATTCTATATAAATATTTTATAAACCCTATCGCATGATTCAATTATCCTTTTTGCATTCAATTATTATTAATTAATGCTACTTGGGTTATATTTGTTAATTGATGCAAATAACTTGCTCTTGGTTTGAAAGGAATGAAAATAATTGAATTTTGGTTGGAAACAAAGTTGAAATGCATGTTTTAGGATAAGCACGGCCGGGAAACACGCCCACGCTTACAACCATGCATTTTTCAAGACTTAGAGAATTTTAGCCCAACTGAGGAAGCACACCTGTGCTGGGAAGCACGGTCAGAAGGCACGGGTGTGCTTATGCCCGTGCACTTCCTGGAATCTGCACAAACTGAAGAGCATGGTTTCACTGCTCTTAGCACAATCGTGCTCTTGAAGCATGGGCAGAACGTATGGGTGTCCTTACACCCGAGCACTTTACTAGGATTTTCAGAGAGAAAGAGTGCGACCCTCTTGCTCCTAGCACCAATATGCCCTTGAAGCATGGTCGACAAGCACAGGTGTGCTTATGCCTGTGCACTTTACCGGATGGGCTACAATCACACCAAGAACAAGCTCCAAGGTACCCTAAGGAATGCAGCTCCATGGTTGTATCAGGAATGGTGTTTTGAAGACCCAAAAGGTAGGTTTTCAAGGGATGTCCTTCCTTTTTACTAGAGATTAGGGTAATCCTACGTTTGGATTTCACCATGATTCAAGCAATTGTACAAGGGTTTAGTTTGGAAAGAGATTTTCAACTTTTCCTTGTATGAGGTTAGTAGTTAATTGCCTTCAAAAAAATAAGTTAGCTTAATCTAGGAATTCGGGTTTACCCTCCTTTCCAGGATTCCTTGAGATTTAATGCTATCATATCAATGGAATTAGCATGTTTTATATAGGATTAGATGCTAATCACCTTAAGAAATTGGTTATCATGTTCAGGAAAACTGACACGACCGAATATGCATGTAAACTGCAAGTGCACGCGTGTCGAAGTAATAATACCCCGGTGAGAGGGTAGTCAAATCCATAGGGAATAGTGCTTAGAACCACCAAGATTGCTATTTAACTATAATGAAAATATGTTCAAAGTGATGTGAAAACAAACTCAATGCAAACGAAAATAAGAACAGATAAAGGAGGTGCAAGTAAAAGATAGGGGAGGCAATCGACGATAAATGGGGTACCCGGATATTGTTCCGCCTAGGACAATCGTTTCAAGTGCAAAACCCTCCTATTATACTTTCTCACTAATACATTAATGAGTCATGGAGATCCTTTAATACGTGGTCCCAAATCTAAGGTCAACCATGCCTAACTCTATACATGTCAAAGAGGAGAAATTGAATAACCTCTCAACCTCGCACTCGTATAGAATCGCAATGAGTTCTAGGGATTCCAAGTGATAAACCCTATTCCTATGTATAGACCTAACCCTTTGGTCTAGGTGGAAGGTCCATAACCACAATTAAGCCCTAGGTGCTAAAATCACTTCAATGCTTCACTCCGTTGCACTCGCAACTAAGCCCCAGCGGAAGGTCATCACTTAGCCCATTCACTCTACTATGGCCGCAAAAAACTCTTGGAACATGGAGGTAGGATAGATCACACTGACACGCGTCCGAATATGCGTGTATGTACCGCAAGTGCACGGGTGTCGAATTAATAATTACCCCGGTGAGTGGGTAGTCGAATCCACAGGGAACAGGGCTACTAGTACTAACTTCTTCTCTGCTTTCTAACCTAATGATAAATGGAAAGGTGTGGTGATCTAATGTGTGAAGAAGTGAATATTGGAGACGAATATGCAAGGGTTAAATGGATGGAGATCTCAATCAGTAAAAGTGGGGTATTCGGGCAATGCTCCTCCTAGGATTCAGGTATTAGGTACCGAATAAGCAAAGTGTTTCTATGATGAGTAAGTTAAGTCGTTGAAATCCAAATATAATCGGATCCGGCCTCCCGATCACCGATACTAGTCCCCTACGAGGTCCCGGTGGATAAATCGCTCAATCTCAACACCTCACACCACATATGACTGCAAAGCACTCTAGGGATTCCAAGAGTTGTATCCGATTCCTAAAGATTGATCTAACCCTAATTCCCGGCGAAGGATCCTAACCCCCTACAAGGTCCCGGCGGAGAAATCTCTCAATCTCACGCCTCACACCAAATATGGTTGCATAGAGCTTAGGGAACGGAGATAGAATACACTCAATTGGAAGGGAGAAGGGACACTCCACTATCTCATGACTCACCCTCTCAACCCTCTTTAACCTTGAAGTTCTAACTCTAATGGAGGCCTCTCTCACATCAAAGTAACAAATCATGCAAATCCAATCAACCACAAGGATTAATTAAACAAGCAAGCAATGAGAATACAAGATTAAAAACTTAATCAAACTCGGATTAAATAGAAACACTAAGCAAATCCACAAAAAGATGAGAATCCTAGGGTTCACAAGCCCAAATACCCTCTAGGGTTTTTAGCTCTCCATGGAGCAACATACAAAAACACACCATCAATGAATGAAAGTACATTAAAAACCATAGAAATAAACCCAATTATATATGAACCGATGGCCTTGATGGAGAGCTTCGACGTCTTGAAGGACCCACTCGAAGCTAGGTTCACCGGTGGCTTCCTTGATGCTATGACGGAGGAGGAATCGATCAAAGTTGGTGACGAAGCGCCTCCAAAGCCGCAAAAGACCTCTACTCTAAACCCTAGCCGTCTCACCCCTCAAGAGCCGCACAAAAGATGAGAAAGAATAGGGCAAAACGGCTATTTATAGGGCTTAAATCGCATCTGTCACGTGCCCTCATGATCCCGTGTGGATTTTCCACGCGCCCGCGTGGGCTGCAAGAATTTCCACGCGGGCGCGTGAACAGTAAGTTTGCTACAATACTACTACAGTAAAATTGCTATAGTACTTTTCACAAAACGCGATCCGAACGCTCTTCTCTTAAGGCCACATGTCCGAGCACACGTCCATGTGGTAGGCTATAAAACTTTTCTTCATCGATGTATCTATGAGAGGTCTTGCAATCTTCACAAAGAGAAGGAATATGAAGATGTGGCTGCCTTTGTGCCCTTCCAAATAGTGAATTGACTTGAATCTTCTTGGAAGTTGGCACACATCTCCACGTTTATGAACTGCTCTCGTGTCTTGGTTCTTGAATTTTACAAGAACTCCCAACATTGTGTCTTTATAGCCTATCTTTGCTTCCTTTTTACTCTTCAAGGCATTCACAACCTATATGCATAAAAGAACACCAAATACACAATATGAGACATAAACCACAGTAAAAATGATGCTCAATGCATGTAAAACATATATAAACATATATAAAAGGGGGCGCTCCGCTACCTCTCGACTCACCCTCTCAACCCTCTCCAATCTAGCTTTGTCTAACTCTCTTGGTGTGTCACTCACTCACAAGAGTTACCAACAAGAACTCTCAACCCTAGTGTCACTCTAGGGGAGTATTCAAACAATCAAGGCTACAAGATTAGAACTCATAATAAACATCAATTAATTGAAATCATAATAAAGAGATTCACTAAAACGAATACATCCTAGGGTTCACAAATACCCAAGTACCCACTAGGGGTTTAGCTCTCCATGGAGCAAAATACAATAGATAATAAAAACAAAAGTAAAGAGATGCAATCCATGAATGAAAACCGCCTTGTGTTCATGTCAAAGGTCTTCTGGATCGGCCGCATCTTCTTTAAAGGTCCCCTCATCAAACCTAGGGCACACCTCGCCTGATCGGTGCCGTCGAAAGCTCCCCTAATAGCGCTCTTACGAAGGAAACGCGGTGTCGAAGACCGTCAAACCTCTCCAAAGCCTTGCTAAAGCCTTTCCAAACCCTAGCCGCCGGTGCCTCCAAAGATGGGGAAGGTGGAAGAAAATATAGGGGAAAAGATGTAGAAATCTGGGCTGAATCGTGGCTTTTTATAAGGCTAGAATCGAGCATCCACACGGCTGTGTGGAATTTCCACACGCCCCTGTGGAATTTCCACACACCGGTGTGGATTCTCTGAATTTCTGATTTTCTGCGGACTGTGAACATTAACTGCTACAATGATTTGCTACAATACCATGCTAGATACTTCGCCAAAAACACTCCCTGAATCCACTTTTTAGTCAAGGCAACATAAGCGGCACACATTTATGCCATATATCACATCGCTTCTTCAATAAACAAGTTCATTGGTGAGGATCTTGCTAACAATGCTCAAGTTGGGATACGCAAATGTGACTGCCCTTGTGCCCCTCCAAATCATTGTAATTGCTTCAATACATGGAGGTTGGTACACATTTACGTATCTTCAAGCCCAACTTGTGTTTTCGCGTTTGTTCCTTCCAAGATTTCATCGAATAGTGCATTCACGATCTATTTTTGGCTTCTTTTCTTAAACCTGATAAAAGTAAAGCTCATTGTAAGGAAAGAACACTTCACATTCTTAACACACAAGCACTTATCAAAAAAACCCACCGGTCGAATCATCTTAGCATTAAGCTTAAATCCGAGTCTCGAGGTTTACAGAAAATCCTAAGGATATTTTTTGATCGAATACCTATCTTATAGATTGTGTTTCCTTCAATTCTTCATCATTTCTCTAGTAATTAGTCATTTTAGTTAAGTGACAGTCCTTTTAGGAGTTAACACCCTTCGTTATTTTCTTTAGCTAAATAATGAAAAAAATAGTTAGTATTAGTACTTCTGTTCTTTGTGGGATATGATAATCCTACTAATTCACATTATTTCTTAAGTAACTAATGTACTTGCTAGCCTTTTTGGAGCGCATCGATAAACAATTATGAGAAAAGGTGCATATAAAGTAACTAGTACTTCCCCTATTTCTATCAAGATAATTAATATTCATTGGCATGCATTCCATTCCCATTAATCCAACAACCCTCCTCCTATAAAAAACTATAGCTCAGCATGGCAAAAAGGAAATCAATAAATGAAATATAAATAAAATAAAATAAAATAAGTTTAGCAAAATGGAACCTTTACCAACTATAAAATACGTCAAACTGATAATAGAAATAAAAACAAAAGATAGCAAAATGTGAAATCTTGTCAATTACTGGTCTTGCCATGGTGTTGGTAATCAGAATACACTCCCCAAATGACTGGGGAAAGATGACAGGAGTCGAGGAACCCTAAGGTAGATAAGCGATTTGTACTCTTAGATAATCGAAGATGCTTCCTACGGCATCCTCCATTCTTGACATGCGCCGTGTCATCCCATTGACTATTCACCATTTGCTACTTTGCTCCTAAGATTTTCTTAGCAAATGTCTCCAAGTGCTATAATCTCTCTTGGTGAAGTGGCAATATAGGTGATGGGGCTACAAGGGTGTGCTTTAGGTCTTATAGCTAGGCATGTACCTTTGATTGCTCACTTCTCTCATTGTCTAATGACTCAGACTCCAGTGTTCCAGCTAATGTGTAGATATCTACCTTGGACTCTAGAACTTTTGGAACAACCCTATCGCCCTCAAAAATCTCTATAGTGATCTGTATTGTCGGCTAACAGCCCTATCTCCATTGGACTCTCAACCTTGTATCATGGGATTGGGGTATAGTGAACCAGGCTAGTGTGTGTCCAAATGATTCAGTATCCTCTCAAACCATGTTGTAAAAGTAATAGACATCTAGCTTAGTGAATACCACTATACTATTCCCTTACCTGTTTAAGGTGTAGCTCAAGAAAGAGTGAAGATATCATAAAGCCAAGGAATATAGCATGAAATCCTTTAACTAGGAAGAGTTTTATTAGGGCTCTCTATTGATGCACTGCCAGCATGAACTTGGAAAAGTGGCAACTAGAGGTCTACTAGAAACTCAAAAGGATGTTGTGTCTCCCCACAAACTAATATCTAAATAGTGTCCTCCTAGATCCAGTTGATAAGTGTCTGCTCCATTATGAAAGTATAGTGGACTTCCATTATAGCTACTTGAATGTTTGATCTTGGATCGTAAAGATGCAATCTCACTTGCATATACCAATCAACTCTCATATCTCCTGATCTAACCCTATTTGAGACAAAACATTAGAGTCTATGCACCAAGTGATAAGTGCTTGTGTGTTAAGAATGCGAAGTGTTTTTTCCTTGTGATGAGCATTACTTTTATTAGGTTTAAGCGCTAATACATGTGTATTTGTGTTCTTTTGCGCATTTAGGGTTGTGAAGATGAGTATTAAGAAAAAAAGCCAAAAGTAGATCGTGAACGCACTATTTGGTGAAATCTTGGAAAGAACAAATGCGAAGATACAAATGGGGCTCCAAGGTAAGTGAATGTGTGCCAACCTCCATCTAGTTAAGGCATTATAATGAGTTGGAGGGGCACCAAGGTAGTCACATTTGTGTAGCCTGACTTGTGCATTGATTGAAGATCTTTACCAATGAGGACTTTGATCGAAGAAGAGTTGTGATCTACAGCATAAACGTGTGCCCGTTTATGTTGCCTCGATGAAAAGTGTGGAATTTGGGAATATTTTGGTGGAGCACTATAGCAGTTTACTGTAGTAAAGCATTGTAACAACGCAATGTAGCAGTTACTGTTCACAGTCGGCCGAAAATCAGGTTTCCAGAGAATCCACACAGGCTTGTGGAAATTCCACAGGGGCGTGTGGATAGCCGATTTGATCCCTATTTAAGCAACGATTCAGCCCGATTTTAAGAGAATCTTTCACCCTTCTCTCCAACTTTTTGTCCATGTTTTGAGAGGTCGTTGGCTAGGGTTTTGAAAGGCTTTAGGCAAGTCTTTGGAGTGGCCCTACGGATTCGACACCGCACTTCTTTTGGAAAAACATTGTTGGGGGAGCTTTCGTCAGCACAGATCCGGTGAGGTATGCCCTAGGCCGGACAAGGGGACCTTTGTAGATGGGTAACACGCTACGTGGGTTAGACAAAGCTAGATTGGAAAGGGTTGAGAGGGTGATTCGAGAGGTAGCGGAGCGTCCCCTTTGCCCTCCGCTGTTATTTATCCTACCTCCAATTCCTAGAGTTCTTTCCGGTTACAATAGAGTGAAGAACTAAAGGATGAACTTCACTATGGCTTAGTTGCGCGAGCAACATAGTGAAGCGTTGAAGTGAATTTAGTATCTGGGGCTTAATTGTGAGTAGGGGTCTATCGCCTGGACCAAAGGGTTAGATCTACACATAGGAATAAGGTTTATCACTTGGAATCCCTAGAACTCCATGCAACTTTGCATAGTGTGAGGTGTTAAGACTGAGAGATTTCTCCGCCGGGACATAGTGTAGAGTTAGTCATGGTTGACCTTAGCTTTGGGCCCATGTACTTTAGGATTTCCATGACTCATTAAGCATTAGTTAGGAAGCATAATAGTAGGTCTTGCACTTGAAACATTAGTCCTAGGAGGAGCATTGTCCGAGTACCGCACTTCTATCGATTGTCTTTCCTCTCACGTACTTGGGCCTCTCATTCTTGTTTCTCTTGTTTTTGCTTACATTACACTTTATAGAAATAATTATTATCGCTTGCTTAAGTAGAAATTTTAGTATTTTTATTTCCTACTCCCGTGTGGATACGATACCCCACTCACTTGGGATTTATTACTTCGACAAACCCGTGCACTTGCGGGTCACACGTAAGGGGCGTTATCACCAAGCCTCACTGATTGGCTTAGTCCTCAGTTTTTGGCAACACTTAATATGTGCCGTTGCTGTGAAATCAAGAATGGGCTATGGAGGAATTAGTCTGGAAGAACCTTCTCCTTGCTACCTCTTTTAGGGAAAAACACGATGTACAATAATCTTCCTCAACATTTTTCTAAAATCAAAGACATATCTATATAAACCAAAAAGATCACCTAACATGGCCTCCAAAGACAGCCATATATCTCATGTTCCTACCTATGTCGAAGATCATTGTGGAAAACATGGTAATATTCTTTCCAATACATCAATCTGAAGCCCATTACTCAAAATTCCCTAATGCATTGTAAAATATGTATAAAGTGAAACTAGAAAATGGAGAAATTGGGAAGAAAAATGTTATCTGTAGACTATAAATTTGAACGATGAAAATAAATGTGTTACAACAAAGAAAAATGATCTAAAACCTTGACTGAAAACAACTCAAGTGCCTCAAAAACTTGCTTTGGATGTCAAAATTGGAAGTGTAATGTGAAGGAAGTATTAGTGTGGAGAAGAAAAGGTTTTACATGCTGGAATTACAAAGGTCACGTACATGTTCTAAACTTGAAGTAAATACTTGCAGTAACATAGGTGTGTTGGCATGCATATACTTTTAAAAAAAAGGATAATTGGTTACATGGCCATGAACACAGGTATGTTAATGCCATATATCTTTTGTATTGAAATAACATAACCAGTCCTTGTGCACAAGTGTGTTCATACCCTTGTAAGTTACTGCCAACATGGCCGCACATACAATCATGTTTATGCCTGCATATCCCTCTGTATTTTGAATCCAACTTTCTTCAAAGAAAAATATGGCCATCGATCTTCAACTGATATACGTGTTCATTTATATTACCCTTAACATGAGTGTGTCTAAAGTAGTGTGGTCACTCTGAGTGATAGGCTCCCTTATCCTCTAATGTACACAAATAAGATCACTGACATGTTCTTGCTCATGTAACTCTCTATAATTTTATACTTAGCAAATTTCACCTGTTTGCAGTCTATCAACCAACACAAACCTAAAGAATAAAAATTAAGGAATCAACATGCATAGAATAAATCAAATTAAGAATGAACGAATTATAAATGATAAGATCATCATAAACTTTATTAAAGAAAAATAAAGAAAACGTAAGAAAAACCATCAATTTAAATGAAAACTAAAAAAAAAGGATACTTGGGTTGCCTACTATAAAGCATTTATTAACATCATTAGCTTGCAATACTTGTTCAATGTTAAGGTGGCTTATGGAGATTGATCTCCTCTGAAATATCTTTCACAAAATCTCTTCTTAAACACAAGTTGGTCTTAATCTTTACCAAGAAATACATTCAAATAGGAATTATTCAACTCCAAAATAGGAGTTTCCTATAACGGGTGGCTTCAACCTTGTTGTTTTGTTATGATCAACCTCTACATACACTTTCTTCTGAAGTAGAGGTCCCTTAGCTTCACAATAAGCCACCTGCTTTGGTCTCTTCCTGACCTTGATCAAAACACATCTTCAACAACTCATCATGAATGATCTATCTGCTAGCTGTATACTCATCCTAGTTGGTTTTGGTTCTCATAGCTTTAATTTCTTAAATAATTTATAAGGCATCAAATTAACACTAGCACAAGTAAATCAACTAATACATTTTTATTTACAAAACTACTAATTCAATAAGGTAAAATGAAATACTCTGGATCCTTGAGCTTGCTAGGTAGCTTGTTTTGAAGTATCAACAAGCAATCCTTACTTAGTATCATAGTTAAAAGCTCCTCAAGTTTCCTCTTGTTCATCCGTATGTCCTTCAAAAAATTTGCATAATAGGGTTCTTACAACAAAGCTTAAAAAAAAAAGTAAGTTAATATGGCACTATTTAAAACTTTCAAGAAACTTCCCAAACTGTTGATCCATATAGTCATTCTTTACTTTCATTGAGTACAGAATGCTATGTTTATACTACCATATTGGTGAAAAGTGTTCAATAACTATCTCCTTTTCTTTGTCTTTCTCAACAACTGGTTCTTCCTCATCTTGCTTCCTTTCCATCCTCACCTCACCATTTCGAAGAGTAATAGCCTTGATGTGTTCTCTTGGATTCAGCTTAGTGTTACATGCCAAACTCCTATGTAGTTTCTCATAAATTAATTTTATGAATTGACCAATTTGATTCTTCAAATTATAGATTGATTCCTGCTAATTTCACAATAAAGTCTCATTAGCTTGGAAGCAAGCTTTTAAGATCAGAATGAATTTTGATAATAAACCCTTTCAAACTTAGCATCTTCTCTTAAGGTGGTTGCTGAAATCTAGGTAAAAGATTTGGTCTTTGTTGTTCCCTGATTACTCTAAGAAAGATTTGAGTGGTTCCTCTAACCTGGGTTGTATATATTCCTGTAGGGCTTATTTTAAGGACAAAATACTTTACCTAAGTAATCAACATACTTCATAGACTTTGACATATCTCCAATCACTTGATAACCTTGACTTGCATGTCCTTTGCAACAAACATCACAATGCATCACTAAAGCTAGTTGTAAAACTGAAAACCTATCAATTTTCTTGTTAAGGACTTTAACCTAACTGCTAAAGTTATCATTGTATCCACATTATATTCCGCAGCTATCTTCCTTTATTTAGCATGAGTGGATAGAGTTTCTGTTAATAGCTATTCATGGCCATTTGTTTAATCAATTCTAGTATTGCTGCAATCATTTTACTATTAATAGTTCCTCCAGCTACTGTATCGATCATCTATCTTGTAGATGGATTTAACCCATTGTAGAAAGTTGAACCTGATGTCAAATGGGTAATCCATAGTGTGGGTATCTCCCCAATAGATCCTTCAACCTTTCCAACTATCATATATTGTATTTGACTCAATCAATGTATAGGAGAAAATGTCAATCCTTATCTTTTTAATCTTAACTATTGGAAAATGCTTCATTAAGAACTTTTCTGCCATCTATTCCTAAATAATGATGAACTTGGTAACAAGTTCAACCATTACTTTGCTCAACCTCTTAATAAAAATGGAAATAATCTCAATTTGATGGCATTACTTTCCACTCAATTAATTTTGAAAGTATCACAAATCTCCAAAAAAATTAGAAATATAGGTATTTGGCTTTACGTCTTTGAAATCATAAAACTGAAAAATATTACACCATCTAAATCACATTTGGCTTAATCTCAAAATTGTTGCCAGCAGTAGCGGGTCTGATGATACTAGATTTCGTCCAGTCAATGACTGCCTCGCATATGCTGGCATAGTACAATGCTAGTCTATCAAAGTGTAAGTAGAGTGTCAATCCTACAATGACTATGAGTACTTATAACTCTTCTTTTGTTATCTAGCCTACAAAATAATGTGACTATAAGAATTAACTCAATATGAAAATAAATCAATGCAAAGACTAACAAGAGCGATGATAAACACCTAAATATAAGTATTTTATACATATATGTTTGTATTATTCATGCGTATTTGGATGAATTGATGCCTTTTGTGTGGTTTAATCATTTATATTTGTGTTACAGGCCTACAACGAGACTAGGTGAGCCCAAGAATGCATTCGGGAAGAAATCTACACCAAAACGGTGTTTGAGAGCCTTAGGCACTGTAGCTGTACTATAGCAAGCACTGTGGCATAAAAGAGATGAAAAACTTGTGAAGCCTCAGGTTTTCCTTGCGAGCAACATTGCAATCGTGAAGAAGCCCGTAAGCCTATTGGAAAAACTGAGTACCTATTACTATTGCAGAGTTATGATGCACTCTCCACAAGTGTATAGATTATAACAAGTAATAAAGTAATATCCAGTGAGGGGTAGGGTTGTCGAACCACAGGGACTGGACTTTTAGTACTAATTTCTCTTCTAATCTCTAACAGGTCAAGAATTGGTTGGTAGGAAAAATCACTAAACAAGACAAAAAGATAAAGGATGGAACTATCAGATAAACTAGGATCAAGTTTTCAACAACAAGAGAGCAATGCCTCGAGATGATCCCTGATAAGTGCTTGTGTATAAGTATCACCAAGCATATTTTTCTTGCATTGAGCATCACTTTTATCAGATTTTATGCCTCATTCTATGTATTTCTGTTCTTCTATGCATTTAGGGTTGTGGATACAAGTTTAGAAGAAAAGAAGCAAAAATAGATCATGGATGTAATTTTTTAGGAATCTCTTGTACCAAGCAAGGATCAAGGCACAAGTTGTGATCATAGATAGACATATGGGTATGTGTCAATCTCCAAAATGTGCAAGTGAATATACAAATTGGGAGTGGTATAAAGGCAATCACATTCATATGTTCCAACTTGTGTAATATTGTTAAGAGCTTCATCATTGTATTTGAAAAGCAAAGATGCGACGTGATCTATCGCATGGATGTGTGCCCAACTGTGTGGCCTCGATGAAGAAATTGAATTCAGGAGTACTGTGCCAAAGTAATGTAGCAATTTACTTTAATAGTTACTGTTTACAGTGCACAGAAAATGAAGAACCTGGAAATTCACACGCTCATGTGGAAATTCCATAGGGGCATGTGAAACCCCTATTTTAGCACTTTAAGTACCGCTTCACAAGTTTGTTTTGGTGATTTTTTTCTATATTTTTACCTATCTTTTGGGGAGAGCGCGACTAGGGTTTGGAGAAGTTTTTTCTGGGATTTTGGATCGCTCCTATGGCATTCGACATCGATTTCCTTTGGATTGCTTGCACTTATTTTTGATTCCATCTGTGACTTTATATTGCTCTATGGAGAGCTAAACCCCTAGTGGGTGCTAAAACTTTTAAACCCTAGGATGATTTTGTTTCATTGACTTCTATTATGTTTCTTTTAATTGATGTTTTAATTAAATTTCAATCTTGTGTTTTTATTGATTTGATTTTCCCTTAAAGTGACACTAGGGTTAAGAGTCTATCTAGGTAATCCTTTTGAATGAGTGACATTTCATTAGGATTGGACTTAGCGAGATTGCAGAGGATTGAGAGGGTGAGTCGAGAGGTAGCGGAATGTCCCCTTTCCCTTCTGATGTGATTTATCCTACCTCAATGTTCCAAGAGTTCTTTGCAATCATGATAGAGTGAAGTGCTATGAGACTTTCTCCATTGGGGCTTAGTTGTATGAGTGACAGAGTGAAGTGTTGAGTTATCCTTAGTGCTAGGGGTTAATTGTGACTAGTTATTTTTCATCTAGACCAAATGGTTAGATCTAAATTAGGGAATAGGGTTTATCATTTGAAATCCCAAGAGCTCTAAGCAGTCCCACACAGTGTGAGGTGTTGAGAGTATTCCTTTTTGTCGGGGCATAGTGTGGTTGGCTAGTCATGGTTGACCTTAGGTTTGGGACTATGTGTCTTTGGATTTCCATGACTCATTAGATCTCAGTTAGGGAAGCATAATATTAGTTTTGCATTTAAAACAATAATACTAGGGTAAGCATTATCCGAGTACCCCATTTTACCATCGATTACCTCTCTTTATTCCTCTTGTTCTCTTTTCTCTTTTATCTTTGTTTGCATTAATCTTTTGAATCAAAATCATAAATTGGTTTTCACTCTAGTTAAATAACAATACTTCTTGTTTCTGAGCATCTATTCCCTATGGATTCGACTACCCACTCACTGGGGTATGTTATTACTTCGACACACATGCACTTGCGATAAACACACACAATTTAGACGTGTCAAGTTTTTGGTGCTGTTACCGGGGAATAGGTGTTTTAGAAGGCTTTACACTTTCTTATTCTCCCATCATTCTTATTTGTATTTCTTTCTTTGATTGCAGCTCCAGGTTATGACCCGATGCAACCCTTCGACATTAGTTAAAGGTGATCCAGAAATTGAAAAGAAGGATTCCTAGATAGGGAAAGGAACCTGTGCAAGAACAGTTTAATCTAGCTGAGATAGAAGTTGAAGGGTCTGATAATATGGCTGAACAACATGAGCAACAGAGGATACTCTCAGATTATGCAAGACCCACAACTCTTGGCACACAGTCCAGTATTGTGAGGTCACCAATCATTGCTCAGAGTTTTGAGCTTAAGCCTGACTTCATCCAAATTTTACACCAGTCAGCACAGTTTAATGGTATGCCCGATGAGGATCCAAACAACCATATTGAGAATATTCTAGATGTGTGCTACATGCTTAAAAATCAATGGGGTCATGGATGATGCCATCAAATTGAGGATCTTCCCATTTTCATTAAAAGGGAGAGCGAAATAGTGGTTACATTCATTAGCTAGAGCATCGATCACTAGTTAGGAGGAAATGGTGGAAGCTTTCCTATCTCAACATTTCCCTCTTGGAAAATCTGGGAAGCTCAGGAATGAAATATCCTCTTTTGTGCAAGTGGAATTGGAGTCTCTTTTTGAGACGTGGGATAGGTTCAAAGATTTTTTGTGGAAATGTCCTCAGCATGGGTTCCCCGACTGGATGATTATCCATACCTTCTATAATAGTTTGAACCCAAGCATGAAGCAATTACTTGATATTGCAGCAGGAGATACCTTAGGCAGTAGAACTCCAGAGGAATCCCGATAACTCATTGAAGAGATGGCTATGAATAGTTATCAATGGAATACTCAAGACAAGAAGAAGGTAGCCGGACTTCATGAGATCAATGCAATTACATCATTAACATCCCATGTAGAATCTCTGAGCAAGAAGTTAGGCACTCTAACTTCTCCTAGAGTAGCTGTAGTGATGAGTTGCAGTGGGTGTGGGGATGGACATTCTTCATCTGATTGCCTGATTTCTATTGGTGGTACAACTTTAGTGGATCAAGTGGATTTTGTAGGAAATGAAATGAGAGGTCAAGGAAATCCGTACAGCAATACCTACAATTCGGGTTGGAGGAACCACTCAAACCTTTCTTGGGGCAATCAAGGGCAATAGAAGACGTTTGTACCACCAGGTTTTCAACAACATCAAGCCCTAAAGTTGAACAACAGAGTTTCAGGGTTGGAAAACCGGATGACTAATTTGGAGAAGACTTTAACCAAGTTTATTCAATCTTCAAACACAAGATTTTAGTCGGTTGAAACCACACTTCGTAACCACACTACCTCTTTGCATAACTTCGAGAACCAAGTGGGTCAGATTGTGAAGTCACTTTCAAAAAGACCTCAAGGGAGTTTACCAAGTAACATAGAGACAAATCCAAGAGAACAATTAAAGGTGATCACTTTGAGGAGTGGTTGTGAAGTTGAGAGTAAGCTCACTACTGAAAAGATGATGGTCGAGTCACCCGAGAAAGTAGAGGTTGAGGAAGTAGCTAAGGAGAAGGAAGTGGCACCCCCACCTTACAAACCAAGAATTTCTTACCCTTCAAGGTTGAAAAATGACCAAAACAATGAGCAATACAAGAAGTTTCTGGGTCTATTCAAGAAATTACACATCAATATCCCATTTGTGAAGGTGTTGTCTCAAATGCCTCGCTATGCAAAGTTCCTTAAAGACCTCTTAACCAATAAGAGAATGATGGAGGAGAGTGCATTTGTGATTCTAGATGCGTCATATTCGGTGGTATTGTAAAAGCATATGCCGAACAAGAAGAAAGACCTCGGAAGCTTCATTATTCCCTGGAACATTGGTAATTTGGGTGAAGAGAAGGCATTGGCAGATTCAGGGGCTAGCATCAATGTCATGCCTTATACATTTTTCCAAAAGCTAGGTTTAGGAGAACCTAGACCCACTCGGATGACACTTCAATTGGCCGACCGATCAGTTAGACGTCTGAGGGGCATCATTGAAGATGTACTTGTAAAGGTTGACATGTATTTCTTTCCTAAAAACTTTGTGGTGTTAGATGTGGATGAGGATGTCGAGGTGCTATTGATACTTCGAAGTTCATTCTTGCACACTTCCAAAGCTCTCATTGACATAGACGATGGGGAATTAACACTAATAGTTGGAGATGACAAGTTGACATATCACCTTACCGAAGCCATGCAACACTTTCTTGATTTTGATGATACTTTGTATTTTCTTGACACCACTGATGAGTTGATTGATGACTATGTGCAAAAAATGTTGTGTTCGGACCCGTTGGAGTGGTGGCTAGATCAAGAAGCAGAGAATGAAGAAATTTCATCTCTTGGTTTGGTGAACAAGGTGCAACCTACTTTGGGAGTGATGAAAGGGATGATCCAAAAGCTCAAGAGGATAAGGAGATGCCACATAAACCACCCCAACAATAGTAGGGATGAGCATTCATGAATTGAGGGTGAGAAACCCTTGTGTAATAACAAACTTGATCATTCCCCCTCTAACGTCCAAAAATTGTGCTCATCATTCTTTCAAGTTGTAGGTAAGAGGGTAAATTTTCTTCATGAACCCCCGTGAGGTAAGTGTAGGTATGTCAAGCTTAGTGATGTTAAACAAGCGCTTCTTGGGAGGCAACACAAGTCTTTACTATTTTTCTGTGTCTTAGTTTAGTGCTTTCATGAATAAGAGCTTTAGTGTTGGTATTTTGATTTAAATTTTCTATTGTTATGTTTTTTCTCATGTAACATTGGTATTTTATTGTGCTTAAATGTGATTCACAAAGTTTTAGATCATTCGAGCGTGTTTTCATGAGTGTCTGTCAGTTATTCCCTGTAATTGTAGTTTCTATATAGTGTATTGGTGCTACAAACTTGTTTTGAAGACACTGCAATCTTTCTAAGTAATCCAGAGAAAACACACGGATGTGTTGAAGTGTCTGTCAGTTATTCCCTGTAATTGTAGTTTCTATATAGTGTATTGGTGCTACAGACTTGTTTTGAAGACACTGCAATCTTTCTAAGTGATCCAGAGAAAACACATGGATGTGTTGAATTTCCACACACGCATTTGTTTCCATTCAGAGCTCAACTTCTACATCTCGAGAAGACACAGAGGCGATGTGAGTGCCCTTATGAGCAGTCTTGTGAGTCTACATGCCCGTGTGGAATTTCGACAGGGGCGTGTGGATCCCTGCATATCAAAAAAGTTTTCATCCCAAGAAGACACAGGGGTGTGTGGCTGCCCCTGTGAGCCCCCCTATGAATCCACACACCCGTGTGGAATTTCCACAAGGGCGTGTGGAACACTTCAGAAAAATTTTTGGGAAGTCAGAGAAGCCACAGGGGTGTGTGGGTGCCCTTGTGGCTAGCCTTGTGCATGTTTAGGTAGGGCACACAGCCGTGGATAATTTCCACACACCCATGTGGATGCATTCAGAGGCCATAGTGACCATCCCGAGAGCACACAGGGCGCTTGTGGATGTCCCTGTGAAGCTTCCCTGTGGAGGCACATGGGCATGGGTAATTTCAACACGTCCATGTGGATATACAAAACTCAAAAGGCCGTGACTTTTCTTTAAAACCTATTTTTGCCTTTTCATATCTAAATGTCTCCACACCTAAATAATGCATCCTCTCGGCTTCCTGACCTTCTCTTCGCCTATTTAAGAGGTTTTTGAGTTGTTTTCCGATAGTATTCAAAGCTTTTGACTTCTTCTTTGTATGCAAGCTTCTTTTCTCCTTTTTCTTCGCCAATCATCTCTTCTTTTGTTTATTGTAGTCAATTTTACTCGGATTTCATGGTTAAAATACTTATGAATGATTGTAGAGTGTATTTGGGTGCATTTGAGATGATTTGTATGAGTTTTTTCTGGGATTCTGCGTTGATGTTGTCTCACTCCGAAGATCCACATGAGCGTGTGGAACTTTCACACGACTGTGTGGATATCTGCATAATTGATTTTCAAGTTTAAACTGATGAATTCTTTTCAATTCTTGTAGGAATGGCTCCCCGATCTATGAAATTGGCCGGTAAACGTCCTCATGCACCTTCATCCGAGCAGCTTGAGTTCACTATACCTGAACATCAAGCAAGATTTGAGTGATTATCGAAGCTCAAGTTCAGACAGTCGTGTTTTCCTGACTTGAGTGCATTGAGGAAGATCTAGTTAGGGGATGAGATGGCACAAGAGGTCGATGAACTCCTCTCTCTGGGTAGCTGGTGTTGATTATTGTCTATCAAAGAGCCAACTATCTGTATGTTAAAGTTGAAAGTGCTCGTTTCATTTGAGTTTGACCAATCATACTCTAGTTTCACGAGCATCGAGGCTATTCAGTTTTGTAATTTTAGTGAGTACCATAGCATGAGTGTGACATAGTTTTCTGAGTGACTCGGGTTGTATGACGAGGATTTCATTGACACTGAGGAGTATGAGCAGCTACCGACCGATTATCCTCACAGCTTAACTCTACAGCACACTTACAAGATGTTGTGTGGTCAGGGGTCAATATGAGCCAGGGATCTCCAAGGCTACGTGCCTTTCTTGACCTACATACAGATACATCCCCGCCATTCTCAGCCGATCGGTGAATGGTCATGGCGACAGTACTGGAGTTCTAAGTCGATAGGAGTTGTTGTATTTGTATTTAATGATACTGAGCGAGCCTCTCCACCTGGGACACATCATGGCCGAGTATCTGCATCATCAGGGAAAGTATGCCATAGTTGGAGTGTTATTCTCGGGGCCGTGCATTACTAGACTCATCATGAGGATGGGTTTGCTTGACATGATTAGAGAGGCCAAAAAGACCATTGTTCCATCCCCTCTTCGATTGGAGACTATGAGATTGATGGGCATAGTACACAGATATGGACCGAGAACATACGTGATGATCATGACATCACCAGAGGCTCCCAAGGGTTAGCACGATGAGGCAGAGGATTCTCATCCGGCTCCATAGCCACAACAGGAGCTGATGGATACCGAGGTACCCCTTACAGCACAGGAGCCCCCTCCAGTGCCTATCTTTTCTCCATCTCGAGCCCATGATCATTTTGAGGCTCGAGAGTGCTGTAGGAGTATGACAGATTGACCTGGCAGAGGTTTGTGATACTCAGGCTATGAACCATGCTGAGGTTATGGCACGTCGTGCTACACTCTGGCAGATCCTTGAGCAAGACATAACCTCGCTATTTGTTATGAGACCACCAGCGTCACTATCTCCAGCAGCACTGGCAGTGGATGACACTGACAGAATGTCTCAGAACAGTCGTGCTCAGACCATGCTCTTCTTGGGACTTCTGAGCAAATTGGAAGTGTCATCTAGTGAAAGTCACGGTGAGAGCAATGTCGTGCTCTGCCCGTGCTTAGCTTGAGCAGGTCCGTTCAAGGGGCATGGAAAGCGTGCTTCCTCTGAAACTCCATTTTTGTGACAATCAAAGGTAGGAAGCATTACCACACTCCGACCATGCTTCCATTGGAAGCACCGCCCATGCTTGGTTAGCTACTCAGGCTTCTTCATATAGTAATAATCATAGGGACAAAGCATGACTAATTTCTTGGCTTGGATACTCAGGCTTCTTTAGTTGCTTTTATCACTGATTTCACTCGTAATTGTTTTAAACCCTAAAATCATGCACCGTGAACAAATATACCCAAAATAGCATCGTATATACCCAAAAAGTGCTAAAAGACAAGCAAAAGTATGAAATGAGAGTAAGTAAAACACGATATGAATTGCACTCATCAAGTGCTATAGCAGATTCACCCTAACAAAGTTACTGTAGTAGATACTATATCTCTTTATGAAAATTTTGGCAGAACCCCCGAGAAACTTATAAGCATCCTCATGGTCATGAGACAAACCATGAAGCTATCCCTACAATGCCTTTAAAAGAGGTTTCTAGGGTTTTGTTCATCATCTCCTACCCCTTTTGATAAGTGCTTGTGCATAAGTAATGCGAAGTATTCTTTTCTTACATTGAGCATCACTTTTATCAGATTTTATCACTTATTCATGTGTATTTGTGTTCTTTTATGCGTTTAGGATTATGGAGATGAGTTTAGAAGAAAAGGAGCAAAAGTAGATTATGGGCATGATTGTTGCTGAAGTTTATTGGATTGAACAAATGTGAAGACACAAGTCATGCTCAAAGACATGTGGGTATGTGCCAACCTCCATTGTGCTCGAGCAAATACACAAAGTGGAGGGTCACAAAGGCAGCCACACTCATGTGTTCTGACTTGTGCAATACTAGCAAGTGCTTAGTCAATGTGGTTTCATTAAAAACGCGACACGATCTATCGCATGGATGTGTGCCCATTCATGTGGTCTTGATGAAAAGAGTGGAATTGGGAGCATTTTGGTTTAAAAATAGAGTTCTAAAAATCCACATGGGCGTGTGGAAATTCCACAGGCCCATGTGGATGCCCAATTTCAGCCCCTATAAATTCCGCATTTTGGAGATTTTTTGGGAATTTTTCCCCATCTTCAGCCAATCTTTGGAGGAGCTCACGGCTAGGGTTTGGAGAGGCTTTTGCTAGGTTTTTGGAGTGGTCCTACAGCCTTTGACATCATGTTCCATTGGAGGAGAGTTATTGGAGGAGCTTTCATCGGTATAGATCCGGCGAGGCGTGCCCTAAGCTTGATAAGGGAACGTTTGGAGAAGATGAGGCGGCTTCACAAGACCATTGATATGGACTACAAGAGGGTTTTATCTATGGATTGCATGCTTTTACTTTCGATTTCATTGTTGATTTTATATTGCTCCATGGAGAGCTAAACCCCTGGTGGATGCTCGGACTTGTAAACCATAGGATGGTTTTGTTTCATTGACTTTTATTATGTTTCTCTAATTGATGTTTTAATTGAGTTCCAATCTTGAATGCTTGTTTAATTGATTTTTCTTTAGAGTGACACTAGGGTGAAGAATCTACATTGGAAATCCTTGTGAATGAGTGATACTTCATTAGGATTAGACAAAGCATGGTTGGAGAGTGTCAAGAGGGTGAGTAAGAGGTAGTGAAACGTCCCCTTTCCCTACCGATGTGGTTTATCCTACCTCTATGTTCCAAGAGCTCTTTGTAGTCATGATAGAGTGAAGTGCTAAGAGAAAAACTCCACTGGGGCTTAGTTGCGCAAGCAATAGAGTGAAGTGTTGAAGTAATCCTTAGTGTTGTGGCTTAATCATGACTAAGTGTCTTTCGCCTAGACCAAAGGGCTAGATTTATATTAAGGAATAGGGTTTATCACTTGTAGTCCCTAGAGCTTTATTCAACCTTACATAATGTGAGGCGTCAAGAGCATGCCTTTTCTCCACGGCAAAGTGTATGGTTAGTCACGGTTGACCATAGGTTTAGGACCGTGTGTATTTGGATTTTCACGACTCATTAAACATCAGTTAGGAGGCATAATCATTATTCTTGCACTTGAAACAATAGTCCTAGTGTGAGCAATGTCCGGGTACCCCATCTTTCTATCGATTACCTCTCCTTATTCCTATTGGGCTTCCTTTTCCTTTCTTTACTTCTATTTGCACTGATATTGTTCACTCAAATCACAACTTGGTTTTCACTATAGTTAGATAGAAATACTTGTGTTTCCGAATACTATTCCCTGTGGATACAACTATCCACTCACTGGGGTACTTTATTACTTCGATAACTCATGCACTTGAAGTACACACACGCAAGGGGTATGTCATCTTTCTTGACTTTTCTTGACCTTTCTTGAGCTTGTCACATTTTAGGGCATTTTTGAGGTAAAAATCGATCTGGAAGCATATTCTGACAAGATCTACCCTTGATCCCACTTGTAGAGGCTGGGAGACGATGAAGGAAGCCGCCCTCGACGTGGCATTTACGGAAGCTTTCGACATGATCCAGAGCATCATTCGGCAAATCTTCGAGGGAGTCTTTATTATGCTTGTTTAATTTGTTCCCATTGTCTTGAACATCGTATTTGCTTATATGGACAAGTACACCTGAAGGTCACCGGATGTAGGTTGACAGACGTGTTATGGCTGTGTAAATTATGTAAATATATGAGCATGAAAGTATGCACTTAATAATACAATTGGTACATTATAGCGCAAGTGTATAGGTCATTAAGTAATACCTTGTGGGTGAGCACGAGGTTTGTATTTCCCTCGGAATGGGGAGAGGATCCTATTAGTTCCTTTTCACTTAATTAATAGCCTAGTCATTTATGCTCTTTCTTTAGTTTACTTATACAACACTATTAAATAATACAATTGGAGACGACGTTAAGCACACTTAGAAAGAGTTGGGAGTATGTACTATAGCTATCTTGATTATTAACTATAATAGGCATTAAGTGTTACTCATGTTCTAGGATCAAACTGGGAGAATTCAAAGGCTTACTAGTCCCAATAAGCCATGGTGACTAGGTCTATATCACTAGGAACTGAAGTTGGAATCTCTTCCACCTCAACTTCCTTAATGTGTTTATGTGGTGTGCCGTAATACATTTGTTTATAGTTTTCTCTTTTGTTATTTTCTTACTTTGTTTTAATCCTATATTTGGTAGACAAGATATGTCGTCTAGGGGGAAGTAATAGCAGCTCTTGGGACCCAGGGAGTACAACCCTCTGGTGCTTGAGTGAGAGGTTTATCATTTGACGGCCCGTGTACTTGTGGATCTCATCACTCTTCCACCCAAGCCTCCTATGTTTTCCTTAAGTGCGGACCCTAAGCCTAAGGGACAATCAATCCCTAATCTGGAAACCTAGCTATGCCTAACCTCTTAGAACATACATAGATCTATCATGGCAGTGGCGCCATCATCACGGGGCCATATCCTCCTCATCCATATTAACAATAATAAACAATTATAAACATACAATGATTATGAAAACTAGAACAATTTGTATTAATCAATCAAGGTTCATAAATAATAACTAAGGGACCTAGGCATACAATTCCCCTCGAATTAGGTTCTTATGAATTATAACAAGCAAAGCATCAAAGTACAAGAGAACCACAAGACCAAATAAAGAATAAATAAGCTTTTAATGTATTCCTAGACTAACTCCCTCCAATAGTTCTCTGAAGATGGGGATTAGATTATCCCAAGATTGTTTGGATGACGTGTGGCACTCACACCCTTTTAATGATGATCTTTAAAGATGTCTGTCATGCATGATCTTCTTCGATGATGCTTGTTAATGTACTCTTGAGAAATCTATCGGAATCCATTAGAATATGGAAGCGACACCATCTCCAACGGCTTAAATCTCAAAAAATCTAGTTGCCCTAGCTTCTTTGACAAAAGAGTCTCTTGAATTTAAAAAATGCTGGGGTATTTATAGTACTCAGCTCCACCACGGCCGCACCACAGTATGTTGTAATGCACGTTGTGAATAAGTTGTTGCTTGGGCTCCAAGTCGCATCCTAGCACAGTCTTTGGGCATTATGTATCTTGACAATGACCATTATAGACTTCACATCAGCCATTGTGAGGCCATCGTGGCTTCTATATTACTACCAGTGAGCTCATGCTACCACAGCTTGATTACTACAATGGTAATTATAGGGAACGGGTATTGTGAGTTGCCATAGCACCCGTTGTGAGTCATAGTGCAGTCTTGATTTTGTAACTCACTTCATTTTGCTTCAAAATATCTTTGAATTCACTTCTTTCTACCTAAAATAAAAATAAAGGTCATTGTGAACAAAAGAATAAAAATTTCATACTAATCTGATGCTAAACAAGTACAATTTCATGCTAAATGCAGTGTAAATAATATAGAAAATATAATTAGTTTAGCACTTATCAAATATCCCCATACTTAATTTGTTTGCTCATCCTTAAGCAAATAAAACTGATAAAAATAGAATACATGATAAGTTCTTGATCTCAGGTAACTAAGTATGGAGTTTTAGTAGTACGGGGGAATAATCAAATACCAGGTGGCATGATTATTCCTCTATAAAGAGTAGTCTACTCTATGACAAAAAGTATTTTCACTAAGTGTCGGTCTCCTGGTCCACTATCTTATAGTCTAGATCGTGTAAAAAAACTTTTTGAGGTTTTCTTTAGTCTCACTCTTACACTTTTTATAATTTTATACATGATTACCCTTTTTCTCTCTTTTATATCTAGTTTTCTAACAGTCGATAGCTTTAGCACTTCCTAAGAGGCAGCCCTCTCTCCCACTAGGGCATACACTTTTTATCTGACTCGTTGGGAACAACTACATGCTACAAAGGAGGTCACTCTTTTCCGTTGTACATATATCCTAACTTAGAGCAATAAAGTAAGTACTGATCATACCCTCATTACAAAAAATCACTCACTAAACAAACATAAGGTGCAAGGTGAAGTCAAGAGGGACACAAGGTAAGGTAAAGACTTACAGAGCAGTCAAACTCTCGAGAGGGGATAAAAGAATTACTAGACTAGCATATCATGTTCCTAGACCAAATAAACTCCAACAAGTAAGTGCAATACCTTCAAATATCAACACTATTATGTCCATGGCCCGGAGCATGGTAACTGTGAGCGGCAGCATGTCCACTACACGACACATGTATGCACAATGATCGATCATACTAAGCCCCCGTGTAAATTTGGTAATGTATGGACCAATGAATATAGTCGTAAGGCGGGGGTCTTGAGACTGATTTCTCAACTAGGAAGCTAGCAAATGACCGATGTGAATTGGCTCCTTAGCTGCCATGCTCCATAAGAAGTACAAATCTCGGAGGTTCAAGACCCTTATGCTATCTCCTCGCCCAGTCAAAGTCTGCGATAGGAGGGTATGGAGAAAGTAAAATACCGTGCTTCCTAGGTAGACATCTTCGAGGTCCTGCAGACGTAAGTCTCACGGCCCCGAAGTGTTTGTGTCTATACCTAATATGGGCTCAAGTGGACCGGTATGTTGACATGGAGCTCTTAGTATAATGTCGTGCAGGTGTACTCCATGTCTACTAACCCTATTTGAAGTAAAAAGTGCGTGTAGGATATCTTATACTCCTCCTTGAACATTTAGAAACTTATCGTCTCCTAATACCCAAAGCTAATGATGGTACGGTCGAGCTCGAAAGAGCTCATAACCTCCACCGTGAGCTCCCAGTACGTCAGGTCATAGATGCCAAAGAACTGATCCCAGCCATATACTAAAATAAGTTCCCGTACCTCATCGGTGAGACCTATGTGCTCTAGCATCAGCCAATATATCTGTCGCCACTCAACAAACCTTTAATGGACGAGCCTCATATAGCGGGCTCTGTGCTCGAGATTCCCGAACCGCGGTACTAATGGCCAAGAAGACTCTCGAATCTTCTTCTTTTACTTCTTCTCCGCCCCTGCCGTTGGACCACTAGTAGTTCTCTTCTAACCAATAACCTAAAATTCATAAAGAATATGAAAATCAATCAATAGAATACAAAAAATGCAATACAAAGAAGGGACAACGGGTTCCACGACAAGTACATCACGGTCATTTTATGACCTTAATGATCTCACAACGGCAATTAACAAGGTTGTCATGTCTCTCTGGATTATCATAATGGGTACACAATGGCCCATTGTGTGACTTAGCAGCTCAACTATGCACTATGCTAGAACCACCAACGGTGCACAACGGCTATAGTGCATCAGTGACAATGCCTTTTTGCGTGTGTACCGCGAGTGCACGGGTTTGTTGAAGTAATTATACCCCGGTGAGTGCACGGATTATCATAAAACACAAAGATTGCTATTTAACTAGAACGAGGATGAACTAATAGTGATGTGAATAAGAGTCAATGCAAATAGAAATAAGAAAAGAAAAAGGAGGCGCAAATAAAAGATAGGAGAGGTAATCGACGATAAATAGGGCACCAAGACATTGCTCACCTTGGACTATTGTTTCAAATGCAAGACCAATCATTATATTTCCTAACTAATGCTTAATGAGGTGACAAGGTCCCCTTGCGTATATCCCGCAAGTGCACGGGTTTGTCGAAGTAATAATCCCGGGTGAGCGGGTATCGAATACACAGGGAGTAGGGAATAAAAATACTTAATTCGATTCTTAGCTATGTGAAAGATCAATGATAATGAGTGTGATAATGATTCAATTCTCAACAACAAAAGCAACAAGAAAGGGAGAAAAAGTAAAAAAGGGGGGGTAAGGCAGTCAATAAAGATGGGGTACCCGGATAATGCTCCGCCTAGGATAATTGTTTCAAGTGCAAGAACCCTCTATTATGCTTCCTAATCAATTCAATGGTGAATCGTGGAACTCCTTAATTACATAGTCCCAAATCTAAGGTCAACTATGCCTAACTCTATACATGTCCCGGAGGAGAAATCGAACAATCTCAACACCTCGCACTCACATAGGGATGCAATGAGCTCTAGGGATTCCAAGTGATAAATCTCTTCATAATTATAGACCTAACCCTTTGGTCCAGGTGGAAGGTCCCTAACCACAATTAAGCCCTATATACTAAGATCACCTCAACGCTTCACTCCGTTGCACGCGCAACTAAGCCCCAGCGGAAGTTCATCCCTTAGACCATTCACTCTATTATAGCCCAAAGGACTTGAGGAACGGAGGTAGAATCTATCATGTCGGAGAGGAAAGGGGATGCTCCTGTACCTCTCGACTCACCCTCTCAACCATCTCCAACCTAGCTTTGTCTAACGCTCGTGGTGTGTCACTCACTCACAAGGTTACCAACAAGAACTCTCAACCCTAGTGTCACTCTAGGGGAAATGTTCATATAATCAAACATTCAAGGTTGGAACTCACAATAAACATCAATTTATTGAAAGCATAATAAAGAAGTTCAAAGAAACAAAAACATCCTAGGGTTCACAATACCCGAGTACCCACTAGGGGTTTAGCTCTCCATGGAGCTAAGTACAATCAAAGAAATAGAATGTAAAAGCAATGAATCCATAAAGAAACCCCCTCGATAGTCATGTCCATGGTCTTGTGGAAAGTCCTCTACTCGTCGTCCAAGGATTCCCTCGTCCGGTATAGGATACGCCTCGACGGAAGCTCCCCTACCAACCTTCTTCCTAAGGAATGACGATGTCGGAGCCGTAGAACCTCTCCAAAACCTTGGCCAATACCCCTCGAAACCCTAACCGAAGCCCTCTCTCAAGTTGGGGAAAAGATGGAGAAAAGAATACCAAAATCGGGGCTAAATCGGCTTTAAATAGGGCTTGAATCGGGCGACTACACTGGTGTGGATGCTCCACGCGCCCGTGCAGAATTTCCACACGGGCGTGGGTAATTTCCACACGCCCGTGTGGATTCTCTGATACTGTCATTTACTGCTGCGGTGTTTCCTACAGTGATTTTTGTTGCAGTACCTGCTACAGTGCTATGCCAAAAATACTCCCGAATCCACTTTTCATCGAGGTAACATAAACGGGCACACGTTTATGCCGTGGATCGCTTTGCTTCTTTAATGACGGATAAGTTGATGGAGATCTTGTTCTATGTGCATAAATTGGAATGCTTGAGTGTGACTACCCTTGTGCCCCTCCAAATGGTTGTGTAAACTCAAATACGGGGAGGTTGGCACACACTCTAGCATCTCGCACCCGACTTATATCTTCGCGTTTGAACCTTAGCAAGATTTCCTCCAAAATTGGTGCATTATAATCCACATTGGCTTCTTTCCTTCATAATTGGTTTCACAACCCTACCTGTATAAAAGTAACATAAAAACACACATATTAATGTAAAAACCCGAGAAAAGTAATGCTCAACATAAGAAAAGAATGCTTCGCATTCTTATCACACAAGCACTTATCATGAGGCATGAAGATCCTTAAACACACGGTCCCAAAACTTAAGGTCAACCATGACTAACTCTACACTATACCCCGGTAGAGAAATATCTTAGTCTCGACACCTCAAACTGTGCTAGGTTGCTTTAGGCTCTAGGGATTCCAAGTGATCAACCCTATTCCCTAAAATAGATCTAACCCTTTAGTCCAGACGAAACGCAACTAGTCACAATTAAGCCCCAGCACTAAGGCTTACTTCAACATTTCACTCTGTTGCTCGCGCAACTAAGCCCTAGTAGAGTTTTTCTCCTAGAACTTCACTCTATCGTGACCGCAAAAAACTCTTGGAATGTGGAGGTAGGATAAATCACTTCGAAAGAGAAAGGGGATGTTCCACTATCTCTCGGCTTACCCTGTCGGCCTACTCCAACCTAGCTTTATCTAACCCTCATGGTGTGTCACTCATCTACTAGGATTACCAAGATAGATTCTCAACCCTAGTGTCACTCTAAGGGAAAATCAATTCAACAAGCATTCAAGGTTGGAACTCAATTAAAAACATCAATTAACGAAAGCATAATAATGGTCAAAGAAACAATATCATCCTAGGGTTTACAAGTCCAAGTACCCACTAGGGGTTTAGCTCTCCATGGAGCAAAATACAATCAATAATGAAATCAAAAGTAAAAATATGCAATCCATGAATAAAACCCCCTTGGTGTTCGTGTTGATGGTCTTGTGGAGTGGCCGTGTCTTGTCTAATGGTCCCCTTGTCAAGCCTAGGGCACACCTCGTCGGATCGATGCCGAGGAAAGCTTCCCCAATAAATCTCTTCCGAAGGAAATGCGATGTCAAAGGCCATAAAACCCTCCAAAAGCCTAGCCAAAGCCTCTCCAAACCCTTGCCAGGGGCCCCTCCAAAGGTGGAGAAAATATAGCCGAAAGATGGAAAAATGGATCCTAAAATCTGGCTGACATCATGACTTAAATAGGGCTGGAATCAAGAATCCACACGGGCATGTGGTATTTCCTAACACCCATGTTAATCTGTAGGAAATGATTTTCTATGGCCTCTGAACAGTAACTGCTACAGTAAACTCATTACTGTGATTTGCTACAGTAACCTACTACAATACCACCTAATGCTCCCGAAACCACACTTTTCATTGAGGTAGTATAAACGGGGACACGTCTATGCCGTAGATCATGTCGCATCTTCAAATAAAAGCACATTTGACGACAATATTGCTAGCTTTGCACAAGTCGGAACACATGAGTGTGACTTCCTTTGTGCCCCTCCAATTTTCATATTTCCTTGAACATAACGGAGGTTGGCACACACTCACATGTCATTGAGCACAACTTGTGACTTTCACGTTTGTTCACTCAAATATTTTCATTAACTAAGTGCACTCGTAATCTAATTTGGCTTCTTTCTTCTATATTTGTCTCCACAACCCTACATGTACAAAAGAACACAAATACACATGTATTATTGATAAAATCTGAGAAAAATAATGCTCATCGTAAGAAAAGAATACTTCATATTATTAATACGCAAGCACTTATCAAACTCCCCCACACTTAAGCTTTTGCTTGTCCTCAACCAAAAAGAAAACATTGAATCATAGAAGAAGAAGTTATTGAAAGTGCTTGGCTTTAGGTTCACCAAAGCATGCAAGGGAAGCATTCTACAAGTAAGGGGAATTTCAACACTAAATATGAAAAATCAATGCTCTACCTAAAAACATGAATCAAAAAGGATAACAAACCTGAAATCGTGTGAGTGTGTATAGACTCACTCAAGTCGACCAAACGTATACTCCTCAAATTCTAAGCATAAGGGACTTATTTATGTGCAAGATAAAGCAAAGAGATGGTAGTAGCTTCGCACATCCTCTAAGGTAGCCCTTTCCAAATCGGCTGCTAAGGTGGCTTTCACACTTTCAAGGTGGTAGCTCTTTCTACCTAGGTAGTAGCTTTTCACTCATCCCATGAGATAGTTCTTTCTCTCATTAGGGCATAACTAGTATCCGACTTATGAAAGTAGCTTCATACTTCATAGGTGGTAGCTCTTTCCACCCCAAATGCACAACCAAAACAACCATTTATAGCAAAAATTAACACAAGAAACAAAATTAACTAATCCCTTAAATATCAAACTTTAGTTTCCACAAGGTTTCATGAGCGAGTAGTGCAACAAGTGTCAATCGGGCAAAAATTCCTAAAAATTCAAGTAAAAACTAGATCATGAGAACATTCAATGTTATAAATTCTCCTAACTTAAGAATATAACCATTACAACTAAAGTGAACCTCTATTGCCTACGTGAGCATGTAATTTCGGTCAAAACTTGTGTAATGTACATGTTTAATGTGAACTCCCCCCCCACACTTAAGATGTGCATTGCCCTCAATGTACACATGCAAGCACAATAAAAAGTATAACATTCAAGATCATATCTGAATATGGGTAATTGAAACAATACTTCTCTGAACTCCTAATGGTACATTTGATGGAGCTATATTCCTTGAGAGTTGAGTTCCAATGGGTTGTTTAGCACACATGGGCATGTGAAAATCACACTAACCGTGTCTATGACTAGTCCTCATTTTTTATACTCACAAGACCATCTACACGCATACACAAGGGGGATTTTGTAAAGCTCAATAAAAAAACAAAAATAAAACTCGAGTATATAAAGATAAAGTAATGAAATATAACTCGAGACATAAAAAATAAAAGATAAACTCAGAAAGAAGATCCTTTCTGAGTAGTATAAGTCCAAAATAAAATACGGAAAATAAAATACAAAATCATAAAGAACTAAAAGAAAGACACATCAAGCATCAGTGTCATGTGTGGTCGGCTCGACTACTATTGGTGGTGAAGTAGTCAGTGCTTGTGGATCAACTGGTGCTATAATTGGTGATGGTGGTGCTGGTAATGCTTGAGGGGTCCTCCGCCACATACCAAATGGTGAGGTCACGTCTCGCTCGAGTAACTGTTGTAATATGTCGAGATGCGCCATCACCTCAGTGTGGTTCATGACCTGTGTGGCACGAACCTCAGCTATCTCAGCTCGTAGCACCACTACAGCACTCTTGAGCCTCTCAAAATGATCATAGGCCCAAGATGGAGAAAACATACATACTGGAGGGTGCTCCTATGCTGCAGGGGGCTCCTCTGTCTCCATCTGCTCAGGGTTGGGCTCCTGCACCGGCTAAGACCCTTCTACTTTGACTGGCTCTAATGGGGGCATATTCAACACATACATCCAGTCTCTATATCTGCGAATCATACCCATTAGTCTTATGGTCTATAAGCCTAGGGGAGATGGTACAATCGTCTTCTCGGCCCTTCTAATCGCGTCCACTAGACCCATCCTGATGATGAGTCTAGTAATGTATGGGCCTGAGAAGATCACCCCCACTCTAGCATACTGCCACTGATGCCTCAAATACTCCGCCAAGATATGTCCCAAGTGAATCGGCTCGCTCTACACCATGGAGTACAAATATAATAACTCCTGTCTACTCAAAACTCCAGTGATGTCACTGTGGCCATTCACTGATCTGGTCAGGATGGCGTGAATGAATCTGTAGCTCGGTTGGGAGTGGTATGTATCCTTTGACACCCCAGGCTCATTCTGTCCCTGTCCGCATATTGCTATGTATGCGCGCTGCAGTGTCAAGCTGCCGGGGTAGTCTGTAGGCAAATAATCGTATTTCTTAATATTAGTAAATGCCTCATCGTAGAGCCAAGGTCAGATGGAAAACTACGTGACACTCATTCTGTGGTGTTGTATGAACGCTCTAAACTGAATGACGTTTATACTATCAAAGCTGCTGTAGGAATGATCGAACTCGAAAGAAGTAAGAACCTCCATAGCCAACATATGGATCATCGGCTCCCGTATGGACAACAATCGTCTCCAACTACCCACTGCAAGCATCTCCTCAATCTCATCCACCATATCATCGGCCAACTGAACCTCTTTCAATCCACTCATAGTCCGGAAATCAAGTCTGTCCAAACTTGATATTCGATAGTCACTCAAACCGAGCCCAGTGCTCATGTAGCGCAAACTCCATCTTTTTCCAGCTCAGGTGAGGGCTCACATGGACGCTTGCTAGCTTAATTCTTTGTCTTGGGGTCCAACCTGCAAGTATCGAAAAGAAAATGATCAAATTCATTCAAAATAACAACAGTACAGAAATCTACACGGCCGTGTGGAAATTCCACACGCCCGTGTAGATCCACGGGGCGTGAAACCCGCACGACCACTATACAATACGCTGCAAAATACATCATAAATTCATTCTAAAATGCTTCTAAAACATATATTCATCGTTTAAACATCGAAATGAAGCACATTCACCAGATTTAATTAAATAAAATCAAGTACGGCGAAGAAAAGAGAGAATGAGGGTTTACCGACAAGATGAAGATGAAAATCCTTGAAATCTCTCTAAAACAACACTACAAGGTCAGGAGAGTACAAGGATGTGTTCTTAAAGTGTTTTAGGAGTGTGAAAATGAAAAAGCGAACAAGATTTATGAAGAGAAATAGCTATCTTTTGAATTCTGTACATCTACACGGGCGTGTGGAAATTACCCACTCCCGTGTGACTCCACAGGAGAGCCTCACTGGGGCAGACACATGCCCCTGTGTGCTCTCGAGATAACACACTTTTCCTCTGAACGTATCCACACGGGCGTGTCGAAAATTCCCCACGCCCGTGTGCCCGACCCACAGGGGCACCCACATGCCCCTGTGATTCCTCTGTCCACACGGGAATTTCTCTAAGTGTTTCACACGCCCGTGTTGAAAATTCACAAGGCCATTCACAGGGGCAGAGACACACCCCTATGTCTTCTCGGGATGGAGTAGATCTTCTCTGCAGAGTTTCACACGGGCGAGTGGAAATTCCCAACGCCTGTGTCTAGTTCACATGGTCAGACATAGGGGCAGACACACGCCCCTATGTCTTCTCGAGTTAGAGTTTTGAACTTCTGCTAAGAAACACACACGCGTGTGGAATTTTACACGTGCGTGTGACTATCACAAGGTCGTTCACAGAGGCAGTCACACGCCCCTGGGTCCTTTCGGGATGAGTTCTGAATGAAAACACACGCCCGGTGTGGAATTTCCACCCGGCCATGTGTCCTGTCCAGATCACTTATAAGAAATTACAAACCGTGTAGAAAATTTTTGCACACTTATATACATACAGAGCCTGCCTATATTATGGGAAAGTAACCAGTGACTCATGAAAAAACACACTCAAACGAAAAAAGAAAACTTCTTCACACACAATTAAGCACATGATAACACCAATAATCCATGAGAAAATCACAGCAATAGCTTGTAAAAGATCAAGACATCAACACTCAAGCTCTTATTCATGCAAACACTAACTAACAACTAGAAAAAATAGTAAAGACTTGGGTTGCCTCCCAAGAGGTGCTTGTTTAACGTCACTTACTCCATTCTTGCTCCTCCCCATTAGCCTTGGGGTGTTTCTTCTGATGTCTTCTTGCACGCTTTATCTTTCCGGAGAAACTTTTTCATGATCCCTGGGCTAGGTTGCATCTTGTCCTCTAGACCAAGCATCATCACATCTTCATTCTCCACTCCTTGATCTAGCACCCCTTCATATGGGTCCGAATTCATCATTTCCTGCACATATTCATCTATTAGTTCATCAATAGTGTCAAGAAAGTAAAGAGTATCATCAAAGTCTAGAGAATGTCTCATGGCTTCAGCGAGGCAGTATATAAGATTGTCATCCCCAACGCGTAAAGTCAACTCCCCGCCATCTATGTCAGTAAGAGCTTTGGAAGTGCGCAAGAAGGGCCTTCCAAGTATCAAACGAATGTCAACATCCTCATCAACATCCAACACTACAAAGTCTACATGAAATATGTACTTGTCAACCTTCACAAGTATGTCTTCGATGATGCCCCTTGGATGTCTAACCGTTCGGTCCGCCAATTGTAATGTCATCCGAGTGGGCCTATACTCTCCCAAGCCTAGCTTTTAGAAGAATGTATAAGGCATGACGTTGATGCTAGCCCCTGAATCTGCTATTGCCTTCTTTTCACCTAAATTACCAATATTGCATGGAATGATGAAGCTTCTGAGGTCTTTCCTCTTGTTCGGCATATTTTTTGTAACACCGCCAAACATGAAGCACCTAAAATCATATATGCACTCTCCTCCAACTTTTTCTTGTTGGTTAAAAGGTCCTTGAGAAACTTTGCATAGTAAGGCATTTGAGACAATGCATCCACAAATGGGATATTGATGTGCAACTGCTTGAATAGACCCAAGAACTTCTTGTATTTCTCATCATCTTGGTCGTTCTTCAATCTTGAAGTATAAGGAATTCTTGGCTTATAAGGTGGTGATGCCACATCTTTTCCTTTTGTTCTCTCCTCAACCCCCCATGATCTCAGGTGCTTCAACATTAGTCTTCTCGCTCGGAAGCCTACCCTCAACCTCACGACCACTTCTCAAAGTGATCGCCTTCACATGTTCGCTCGGATTAGTTTCAGTGTTACTAGGCAAGCTTCCTTGATGTCTCTCCGATAACAATTTCGCAATTTGACCCACTTGATTCTCGAAATTGTGCAATGATGTGGTGTGGTTGCGAAGTGTGGCTTCAACCGATTGAAATCTTGTATCCGACGATTAAATAAACTTAATTAAAGCCTTCTCTAGATCGGTCATGCAGTTTTCCAACCCTGAAACTTGGTTCTCCATATTCGAGGCTTGTTGTTATGGTTGGAAACCGGGTGGTGCCATTATCTTCTGATGTCCTTGATTACTCCATGAAAGATTTGGGTGGCTTCTTCAATCCGGATTGTAGGTGTTTCTATATGGATTGGCTTGGTGATAAGTGCTTGTATACTAAGAATATGAAGTATTCTTTTCTTACGATGAGGATTACTTTTATCAGGTTTTATCGCTAATACGTGTGTTTTTGTGTTCTTATGCGCATATAGCGTTGTGGAGCTAAATAGAGAAGAATGGAGCCAAAGTAGATTGTGAATGCATTATGTTGATGGAATCTTGAAGTGGAGACACGAGAAGATGCAAGTTGTGCTCGAAGACATATGAGTGTGTGCCAACCTCCATTATGCTTGATGGAAGATGTAAATTGGAGGGGCACAAAGACAGGCACACTTATGTGTTCCGACTTGTGCAAGGATAGCAAGAATCACGTCAAATGTGCTTTTACTTGAAGATGAAACACGATCTATAGCATAAAAGTGTACCCATTTTTGTTGCCTTGATGAAAAGTGTGGATTTGAGAGTATTTTGGCAAAGTATTATAGTAGGTATTGTAGGAAATTACTGTAGCAATTACTGTAGCAGTTACTGTTTATAGACTGCCGAAATCAGATTTCCTGCAGATTCGCACGGGCGTGTGGAAATTCTACATGCCCATGTGGATTCCCCATTCCAGCCATTTATAAAGCCGCGAGTTGTACTAATTTGGAGATCCTCTCTTCCATCTTTTCTCCATATTTTCCACAACTTTTGAGAGGCCAACGTCTAGGGTTTAGAGAAGCTTTGGCAAGGTTTTTGGAGTGGTTCTACGGCCTTCGACACCGTGTTCTATAGGAAGATAGTTATTGGCAAAGCTTTCGTTGGGATTAGTTCATCGAGGTGTGCCCTAGGCTTGACGAGAGAACCTTTGAAGAGGCCGAGGCTACTCCACAAGACCATCGACACGAATACCAAGGGGGTTTTATTCATGGATTGTATCTCTTTACTTTTGACTTTAGTGTTGATTGTATTTTGCTCCATGGAGAGCTAAACCCTTAGAGGGTGCTTGGATTTGTAAATCCTAGGATGATATTGTTTCTTTGACCTTGTATCATCCTTTCCCAAATTGATGTTTGTAATTAAGTACCAATCTTAAATGCTTGTTGTGTTGATTTTCCCTTAGAGTAACACTAGGATTGAGAATCCATCTTGGTAATCCTTGTACATGAGTGACACACCATGTGGGTTAGACAATGCTAGATTGGAGAGGGTTGAAAGAGTGAGTCGAGAGGTAGCAGAGCATCCCCTTTTCCCTCCGATGTGATTTACCCTACCTCCACGTTCCAATAGTTCTTTGCGGTTACAATAGAGTGAAGTGCTAATAGACAAACTCCACTGGGGCTTAGTTGCATGAGCAACATAGTGAATCGTTGAAGTAATCCTTAGTATCTGGGGCTTAATTACGACTAGGGGTATTTGGCCGAGACCAAAGGGTTAGATCTATATTATTATATAGGGTTTATCACTTGGAATCCCTAGAGCCTAAAGTAACCTAGTATAGTGTGAGGTGTCGAGACTGAGAGATTTCTCCACCGGGGCATTGTGTAGGGTTAGTCATGGTTGACCTTAAGTTTTCGGACCGTGTGTTTAAGGATCTCTACCACTCATTAGACATCAGTTAGGAGGTATAATGATGGGTATTGTACTTGGAACAATTGTCCTAGGGTGAGCAATGTCTGAGTGCCCCACTTTCTATCGATTGCCTTTTCTCTCATTTTATTGCGCCTTTCTTATTTTCTTTAGTTCTTTTCATATTGATTTTGTTCATACCACTATTGATTCATCTTTAGTTTAGTTAAATAGCAATCTTTGCGTTTCTGATCACTATTCCCTGTGGATTTGACAACCCAGTCACTAGGGTATTATTACTTCGACAATCCTGCACACATGTGGGTCACACGCAAGGGGTGTGTCACTTGGTTTTTTATTGCATTACCCAGAAAGTCCACTTGTTCTACCGAGGATGTACCACCAATATCAATTGGGCAATTAGACGGAGCATGTCCTCCCCCACACCCTGTGTAACTAGTCATGGCCGCCACTCTGTTAGAAGTTAAAGTGTCTAACTTCTTGCTCAATGACTCCACTTGGTCTGCCAATGAAGTAACTGCGTCAATCTCATGAAGTCCGGCTACCTTCTTTCTGTCTCTTGTGTTCCATTGATAACTGTTCATAGCCATTTCTTCAATGAGAAGCCGGGCTTCTTCCGGGCTCTTGCTTCCTAAGATACCTCCTGCTGCAGCATCAAGTAACTGTCTTGTGCTCGGGTTCAACCCATTATAGAAAGTCTGAATGATCATCCACTTGGGGAACCCATGTTGAGAACATTTCCGTAGGAGCTCCTTGAACCTATTCCATGTCTCAAATAGAGACTCCAATTCCATTTCCACAAAAGAGGATATTTCATTCCTAAGCTTCATCGATTTTCCGGGAGGGAAATATTGAGCAAGGAAAGCTTCTACCATCTCCTCCCATGTAATGATCAATGCCCTAGGTAATGAATATAGCCATTGCTTCGCTCTCACTTTCAAGGAAAATGGGAAGGCCCTCAACTTGATAGCATCATTTGTACCTCCATTAATCTTGAGCAAGTCGCACACTTCCAAGAAGTTCTCTATGTGATTATTTGGATCCTCATCAGCTAAACCATTAAACTATGCCGACTGCTGTAACATCCGGATGAATGTTGGCTTGAGCTCAAAATTCTGAGCTATAATCGGTGGCCGCACAATGCTAGATTGTGTACCAAGAATTGTTGGTCTGGCATAATCGAACAGTGTCCTTTGCTACTCATTCTTTTCTTTCATATCTGACGCATCACCTTCTACCTCATCTTGATTTGTCTATTCTTGCATAGGTTCTTTGACCCTTCTACGAGTGCTTGTTTAAGTTCAGGATCACCTTCAACCAATGTCAAAGGGTTTCCCTCGGGTCATAACCCGGAGTTACAACCAAAAAAAGAAAAAAAAATTAGAATGATGGAAGAATAAAAAAGTGTGAAAAAGAATAAATGGTGAATCACTAAAATAGCAAAGTATAAAGTGTTTTCTAAAATGCCTACTCCCCGGCAATGGCGCCAAAAACTTGACAACTCCCTTTTTTGTGTGTACCGCAAGTGCACGGGTTTCTCAAAATAATAATACCCCGGTGAGTGGGTAGTCGAATCCAAAGAGAATAGTGATTAAAAACACAAAGATTTCTATTTAACTACATTGAGAATGAATTAATAGTGATGTGAATAAGAATCAATGCAAATAGAAATAAGAAAAGAAGAAGGAGGCACAAATGAAAGATAGGAGAGGCAATCAGCGATAAATGGGGCACCTGGACATTGATCACACTAGGACTATTATTTCAAATGCAAGACAATCATTATGTTTCCTAACTAATGCTTAATGAGTCGTGGAGATCCATAAACACACGGTCTCAAAACTTAAGGTCAACCATGACTAACCCTACACTATGCCCCGGTGGAGAAATTTCTCAGTCTCGACACCTCACACTGTGCAAGGTTACTTTAGGGTCTAGGGATTCTAAGTGATAAACTCAATTCCCTGAAATAGATCTAACCCTTTGGTCCAGTCGGACGATCCCTAGTCACAATTAAGCCACAAATAATAAGGATTACTTCAACGCTTAACTCTATTGCTTGTGCAACTAAGCCTAGTAGAGTTCATCTCTTAGGACCTCACCCTATTGTGACCGCAAAGAACTCTTAGAACGTAGAGGTAGGATAAATCACACCGGAGGAGAAAGGGCACGTTCCGCTACCTCTCGACTCAGCCTCTCAACTCTCTCTAATCTAGCATTCTCTAATCCCTCATGGTGTGTCACTCATCCACAAGGATTACCAAAATGAATTCTCAACCCTATTGTCACTCTAACGGAAAATCAACTCAACAAGCATTCAATATTGGAACTCAATTAAAACATCAATTATAGAAAACATAATACAAGGTCAAAGAAATAACATCATCCTCCGGTTTACAAGTCCAAGTACCCACTAGGGGTTTAGCTTTCCATGGAGCAAAATACAATCAATGGTCTTGTGGAGTGGCCGCATCTTCTCAAAAGGTTCCCTCGTCAAGCCTAGGGCACACCTCGCCGGATTGGGGTAGACGAAAACTACCCTAATAACTCTTTTCCAAAGGAAACACGATGTCGAAGGCCTTAAACCCCTCCAAAAGCCTAGCCAAAGCCTCTCCAAACCCTAGTCGCGGGCACCTCTAAAAGTGGAGAAAAGATAGCAAAAAGTTGGAAAGAAAGATCCTGAAATCGAGCTGAAATTGTGACTTAAATAAGGCTGGAATCAGGAATCCACACGGGCATGTGGAAATTTCCACACGCCCATGTGAATCTACATGAATTGATTTTCTGCAGCCTGCGAACAATAACTGCTACAGTAGTTATTGCTTTGATTTGCTACAGTAACTTGCTATAATACCACCAAATACTCTTGAAACCACACTTTTCATCAAGGCAGCATAAATGCACACATGTCTATGCCATAAATCGCATCACATCTTCAAATAAAAGCACATTTGACGATAATCTTGCTAGCTTTGCACAAGTCAGAACACATGAGTGTGACTGCCTTTGTGCCCCTCCAATTTACATATTCCCTTGAACATAATGGAGGTTGGCACACACTCACATGTCTTTGATCATAACTTGTGTCTTCACTTTTTTTTACTCAAAGATTTCATCAACTAAGTGCACTCGCAATCTACTTTGGCTTCTTTCTTCTATATTTGTCTCCTCAACCCTACATGCTCAAAAGAACACAAATACACATGTATTAGCGATCGAATCTGAGAAAAGTAATGCTCATCGTAAGAAAAGAATACTTCATATTACTAATACAGTAGCATTTATCAGTCCATTATGGCCTTAAGTAGACCAACAGTTAGCTGACAACTGGCTTCCTCCAGTTTCCACATGTTGTTGAGGTGAGATAAGCGGGAAATATCTCATAACGGCCTCACAACGGGCATACAACACTTGTTGTGGCTCAACTTTCCTTTGTTCAGTGCTTGAACACAACAGTAATCACAACGTCATTGTTCATCGAGGAACAACCGTTATGATGCCCGACCATGGTGAAACATTTTTATACATTGGCCTATTTCAATTGAAATTTATAATAAAATATTCACCAAGTATCATTAAACAATTTCATACCATTTGAACATTATAAAATCATGATATAAAAGGTTTGGAAGGGTACTTATCAAATTGGCCGAAAGGAGAGAGTTTTTCCACGGTGAGAATCGAGTAGATGTGGTGCTAAATCGAGCAGAAACAAACCCAGCTCCTTGGAATCACTAAACAAAGATTGGGGAAGGGTATTCAGTGAAGTGGAAAAGCGGTAAGTGTGTTTTTAGTGAGAAAGGCCAAGAGTCGGCCTTCGGTGACCGTATATCTCCACATAACGGGGTTACCAATAGCTAAACAATGGACATTCTTCATGCGTTCAATTTCTTTGAGGCACCATAACCGTTATAAGCATGTTATGTGGTAGTTGTCAACTTGGTTGGGGATTTAAAAATTTCTAAGTGTTGGCAATGGCCATTCTAGGTCTCGTTATGTTAACCAAAGCCAGACAACGGATGGGGTGAAGCCATCCAGACCTCTAAAAAACCAAGAGTCATGGCATGCTCTGTGGAAGGGCCGTGATAAGTTTATAAAGAAGTCATAACAGGCATTGTAAGTCTATTGCAGACTCACTTAATTTTTTTCCAAAAAAGCGTGGCTCTCTGCTTGGGTTTCACAATGGGTTTACCATGCCCATTGTGATTCTCGCAATGAAAAACTAAAGATTTTCCCTATGTAAAACGATATGAAAACAATTCCTAGTGATAGTACAAGATTTCCCAATCATGTTTTGCTCATAAAATTCAGTGGGGGTGAGCCAATTTCACACTTTCTTATTAATTACCACTTTTTGTATTTTATTAACTATAAATAATATTGAAAATTAAGAGTAAACAAACTAAAGTTTAGAAAACTACTTGGGTTGCCTCCCAAGAAATGCTTATTTTACGTCACCAGCCTGATGTACCTATTCTTACCTTAAGATGGCTTTGAAAGGTTACTTGAAGCATGTAAGGGAGTCTTTCCTTCATTGCCTGTTTTCAAAGTACTCGAGTTTGTTACCTCAATATTGTGTTCCTCTTTTGGTTATACCTTCCTCCACACCTTCTTGGTTGATGTAGATCTCACATTACTACCTCTATTGTTCCTCTGAAATCGTGGCTTTGCTAGTTGTATCTATCCTTCCCCAAGCTGCTCTTGCACATATTTACATGGGGGGTTCACTCTGAATACATCTTGCACAAAATCATACATAGAAAGATCGGGCTAATGTGTAAAGTAACATTCATCATCTATGTCTAGTGAGTATTTCATGACACTTGGGAGTATGTACACCACTTCTTCATCTTCCACTTTCATTATCATCATTTTATCTCTCCAATTGATAAGGGAATCAGATGTATTTAGGACAGGTTATCCAAGAATAAGTGGGGTCTCTACATCCTCGTCTATGTTAAGAATTACAAAGTCTATGGGGAAGACAAGTTTTTCAACAGTTACAAGCACATCTTCCACAATTCCCCATGGTCTCCATACTAACCTATCGGCCAATTGCAAGGTGATTCTTATCGGCCTCAACTCTCCCAATCTGAGCTTTGTGTATATGGTGTATGGCATTACGTTTGTGCTAGCTCTGAAATATGCGATCACAAAAACATGGGATCACAAAGCTTCCAGGATCTCTCAACTTTATTGCCATCTTTTTATCCATGATGACGGAATAATTCCCATTGAGACTACCGTGTTGACCATTTCCAACTTCCTCTTGTTGGTGAGCAAATCCTACAAAAATTTGGCATACTTTAGCATTTGGGACAATGCTTCCACTATGGGGATGTTTATATGGGTTGCTTGAAGATAGTCATGAATTTCTTAAACTGCACATTCTCCTTATCGACTTTTAGTCTGGAAGGCTAAGGAACTTGGGTTTTGTATTCTTGAAATGTAGGTCAACCGGGTGATGACTCTTTTGGTTCTTCCTCAACTACTTCCTCTTCCTTCTCCATGGATTCCTGTGTAGTACTATGGCCTTCCTATACAGTTGCCCTCTCTGTCACGACACCGGGACCCTGAGCGGTCCTTTCCATAATAGTCTTACCACTGTGGAGTGAGATAGCCTTAAGCTGCTCCCTTGGGTTTGCTTCAGTAGTACTTAGGAGGTTTCCTTGAGGTCTTTCAGTACTCGCTCTTGCCAACTATCCAACTTGATTTTCCAAGTTCTTGATTGATGCTTGAACTTTTCATAATGTCAAACCAAACTCGTTCATTCACTCATCATTACTAGTCATACTTAGCTAAAACATCTTTTGTGGTAATCTTCTTTTCCAGGCTATAGCTGTTGGGACTGGTATTGGTAGTTTTGTTACGAAGGCCTCTGCTACTAACCCTAACTCCAGGAGAAGTTAGAATGGTTCCTCCACCCCTGGTTATCGGCGTTGGTATACAGTTATTCTGGTTCCTCTGACCTCCTATGATATAGTCAACCTGTTCCATACGAGCTACTACTAAACTTATAATCAGGCAGTGAGATGCTCCATGCCCTCTTCCACAAGTTTCATAAAACACAATGCCCCTAGAAATCAAGCTAGCATCCTAACTATTGCTCACGAATGAATCCAGCTTTCCTGTGAGCACATCTACTTTCGCCGCTAAAGCGGTATCTACATCTATCTCATGCTGCCTGACCACCTTTAGCTGTCTCCCTCTTGAACTAGAGTATGATTCATTCTTTTCCAATTCTTTGAATAACTATTCTATTCATCTGCGTACTTGTTACTCAGAGATCTGCCTATTGCGGCATCAATGATCTGCCTAGTCTGGCAGTTCATCGCATTGTACTAAATTTGTAATCTCATCCTTAAACTAAATCCATGATGCGGGCACCGCCTAAGAAAATTCTTGAATCGTTCATTAACACGTTATGAATTGTGTGTGTATACCGCAAGTGCACTGGTGTCGAAGTAATAAAATACTCCGGTGAGTGGGTAGTCGAATCCACATGGAACGGAAGTGTTAGTAGTAACTAATTCTTAGTTATCTGGTCGAAATCAATGATTGTGATGAAATGAACTAATTGCAAGAATATAAATAAGTAAGTAAAAAGGAAAGATAGAAAGTAAAGGAGATCTCAATCAATAAAGGTGAGGTACCCAGGCAATGCCCCTCGCTAGGATCTAACATGAAGCTCAAGACTTGCTAAATGCTTCTAAATCGAGTTTAATGGATTGAAGTAATCCAAGAACAATCAGCCCTTGCCTCCAAACTACCGGTACTAGTCCCTTACAAGGTCCCGGTGGAGAAATTGCTCAATCTCAACACCTCACACCCCATATGACCACAATAAGCTCTAGGGATACCTAAGAGTGAAACCGATTCCTAAAGATATATCTAACTTCTAGGCAAAAGATCCCTAAACCCCTATATGGTCCCGGTGGAGAAATCTCTCAATCTCACACCTCACAACAAATATGATTGCATAGTGTCTAGAGAATATGAAAATAGGAAACACTCGTTGGAAGGGAAAGGGGGCACTCCACTATCTCATGACTCACCCTCTCAACCCTCTTTAACCTTGGAGTTCTAACTCTAATGGAGACTTTTCTCTCATCAAAATAACAAATCATGCAAAGAAAATCAAACACAAGGATCAATAAAAAATGCAAGCAATGGGAACACAAGATTAAAACTCGAATCAACTCGGATTTAATAGAAAACATAAAGCAAATCATTATAAAAGATAAGATCCTAGGGTTCATATGCCCAAATACCTACTAGGGTTTAGCCCTCCATGAGGCAAGTTACAAAACAAAGATTAATACAATAAATAGCAATGTAAACCATAGAGAAAATCCCCCTTGAATTCATGATGATGGCCTTGATGGATCGCTCAACATCTTGAAGAATCCTTCTCCGAAGCTAGGTTGCTAAAGGCCCCCTTGATGCTATGACGGAGAATAAATCGATCAAAGTTGGTAAAGAACAACACCCCAATCTTGCCGAAGACCTCTTTTAGAACCCTAGCCAATTTGCCCTGAGAGTGCTCGCAAAAAGCCCGGCAAAAAGTCTCCAAAGAATAGGGCAAACGGCCTATTTATAGTCATAAACCGTGGCTGTCACATTCCTTCACGTCCGTGTGTATTTTCCACATGGTGGCATGAGTTGTAGGAATTTCCAAGCAGTCGCGTGGAATTTTCACGTGGTCGCATGAACAGTAATTCTGCTACATTACTACTATAGTAAATGCTATAGTATTTTTGTACGGTACTTAGCTACAGTCTCTCTTCACGACCGTGGTCCAAACACTCTTCTCTTGAGGCCACATGGTCGGGCACACGTCCATGTGGTAGGCTATAAAACTTTTCTTCGTCAATTCATCATTTCGAAGGTCTTGCATTCTTCACAAAAAGAGCATGAAGATGTGACTGCTTTTGTGCTCTTTCCAACTAGCATGAATCTCTTTCGAAGTTGGCACACATCTCCAGTTCATGAACTCCTCTTGTGTCTTGGTCTTTTAATTGAACAAGAACTCCCAAAATGTGTCTTTGTAGCCTATCTTTGCTTCCTTTTCTCCCTTCAAGGCATTTACAACCTAATTGCACAAAATAACACCAAATACACTATATGAGACATAAACCATGGTAAAAATGATACTCAATGCATGTAAAATATATAGAAAAATATGTCTACTCAAGCACTTATCATTCATGCACATTGAATAGTGTTTCTGATTTTCCTTGCTTAAATGTCGTTATCTTTTGCCTGATCTTTGCTGCCTTGCTTGGTGGGAAGTATTGTCTAAGGAATTTCTCCACTAACTCATTCCATGTCTTGATTGAGCCTAGTGTTAGGGAAGTTAGCTACCGGTATGCCAAGCCTCTCAAGCTGAATGGAAAGAGTCACAATTTGATCACATCATCTGTCATTGTGCTCATCTTAAATATCGAACAGATCTACAAAAATTTTAAGAGATGGACATTTGGGTCTTCATCCACTAGGCCATCAAACTGACAAGAATTCTGAATCATCCCAATAGTGCTAGCTTTTATTTCAAAGTTTTAGCTGCTATTGTTGGGGCTTGAACACTAAATTCTTCCAATGTAAACTATGGCCTCTCATACTCTGAGAGTGTTCTGCTTGGTTCAACAATGGTTGCAAATTCTGCGCTATCACTATCGCAATCCGCTTCCACAACTGGCCTCTTCCCGAGTCTCCTCAATAATGTTAAGGTTCTCTCTTGTTCACTACTTCCTTCTACTAAATCTATGGGATTAGCTTTGGTCATGAACAGTCACCTATCGAAGAGTGTAACGGCAATAAGTCTTCAATGTTCTGTGAGTATAATAATAATATAATAATAAATAGAATAGGCTCAAATACTAAGCTACAAGTTTCTCAAGAATCTCTCGACTGTATCCCCCAGTAACAGTGCCAAAAACTTGACGATGCATTATGGGTATGTAAATTATGCAAATATATGAGCATGCAAGTATGTACTTTATACTACAATTGATCCGTTATACCGCAAGTGTATGGGTCGTCAAGTAATACCTCATGTGTGAGCACGAGGGTTGTAATTCCCCAGGAATGGCGAGAGCCTCCTAAAACTTGATTTTTACTTAATCAATAGCCTAATCGTTTACGCTCTTTCTTTAGCTTACTTATATAACACTATTAAACAATACAATTAGAGATGACATTAAGCACACTTAGAAGAAGTTGGGAGTATGTACTATAGTTATATTGATTATTAATTATGATAGCTGTTAAGTATCAATCGTGTTCTAGGATGGAACCAGAGGAATTTAAAAACCTACTAGTCCTAATAAGCTATGGCTACTAGGTCTAAATCACTAGGAACTTAAGATGGAATCTCTTTGATAAATGTCTAAATATATGTATTTTATACATATATGTTTGTGACTATTTATGTGTATTTGGATGAATCTATGCCTTTTGTGTGGTTTAATCATTTCTATTTGTGTTGTAGGCTTAGAGGAAGCCAAGATGAGCCCAAGAACGCATTTGGGAAGAAATCTACCCCAAACATGGCATTTTAGGGCCTCAGACACTGTAGCGGTAGTGTAGTAAGCACTGTAGCACAACGGAATAAAGAATTTATAAAGTCTCAGGATTTGTTGACGGGTAACCTGATGGTTGTAAAGATGCTCGTAAGCCAACTGATGAATCTGCAGTTCCTATAGCAAGTTTATTGTAGTAGTTACTGTGATATTTACAGTAGTAGTTTATGGAAATTTCGGCAAAAATCCCGTGGCTCTCATGGGCATCTTCACGCCGGTGAACCAGACTATGAAGTCATCCTGAAAGCACTTTAAAGGAGGGGTTAAGGCATCCTTGAAGGGGTCTTTGGCCATCTTTTCTCCACCATTATCACCTAGGGCTTCAAGGGGTTGGAGGAGGCAGATCTAAGGAGCAAAATCAATGGAGAGAAGAGGTTGTTATCAAGGAGATCAGCTTGGAGTTCGTCGGTATCGATCCACTAGATCCTTGACATTACCTCTAGTCTACATCTAAGGGAGTTTGTTCATGAGCTTTTTGATGCTTTACTTGTATTCTAGGCTTTCTCTCTTTATTATGTAGAACTAGACTCCCAAGGTCACCGAGCATCGAGCAAACCTTGGGATAAACTTGCTTCTATGGATGTTCTAATTTACTTCTAGTGCATTTGGTTTGGTTTGTATTTCATGCTTTGTGTTCATTGATGTGTTGAATTGCATGAGAACTCTGTGGTTCAACTTCTAGGTTGTACTTGGTTGCATGACCATCGCCCTTGTACTAGACACACTTAGCTTGGAAGGGATTCATGTATGAATACATCGTGACCATCAGGTATTTTGTACCCCTCCAACCACTACGGATGAACCTAGATATTGAGTTTGACCCTAATTAGAGATTTCCCTAGTTGTAATGCAATCATAAGAGGATTTCGTCGGAAAAGATTCCGAGCCAATAGTTGCATGGGATTAGGGTTTATTGCCGTTACCATCGGGGTAACGTATTTTTGGATGTCTCTTGGCCCCAAACCACCATTGCTTATATAATTCTAGCATCCTTCAAGATTTAGTAGTCCCGAGGGGATCCTCTTCCGGGGGCCTCGTTTTTTCATTGTTAATTGCTTCCTTAATGTGTTAATGCGGTGTGCCATAGTCCATTTGTTTATAGTTTTTTCTTTTGGTATTTTCTTACTTTGTTTTAATCCTATATTTGGTAGACTAGATATGCCTTCTAGGGCGAAGTAATAGCAGCTCTTGGGACACCAGGGAATATGACCCTCGCGTGCTTGCGCGAGAGGTTTATTACTTGACGGCCCGTGCACTTGTGGATCTCATCAGTCTTCCACCCCAGCCTCCTATGTTTGCTTTAGGTGTGGGAATCTCACTAGAAGAGACCAATTAGACTCTAATCCTAAGGGACAATCAATCCCTAATCTGGAAAACTAGCTATGCCTAACTCTTAGAACATGCATAGATCTATCATGGTATGGGCGCCATCAACATGGGGGCATATCCTCCTCATCCATATAAACAATTATAAACATGTAGTAATTATGAAAACTAGAACAATTTGTATTAATCAAACAAGATTCATAAATAATAACCAAGGGACCTAGACATACAATTCCCTTTGAATTAGGTTCTTGTGGATCATAACAAGCAATGCATCAAAGCACAAGACAACCACAAGACCAAATAAAGAAAAAATAAGCTTTTAATGTATTCCTAGACTAACTCCCTCCAATAGCTCTCCAAAGATGTTGATTAGAGGATCCCAAGACTATCTGGATAACATGTGTCACTCAAGACCTTTTGATGATGATCTTTAAAGAAGGCTGTCACATGTGATTTTCTCTGATGATGCTCATTAACATACTCTTGAGAAATCTGCTAAAATCCATTGGAATGTGGAAGCAACACAATCTCCCACCACCCAGATCTCCAGAAATCTAGCCACCCTAGCTTCTTCCGCAAAAATGTCTCTCGTTGTGATGCCCATTGTCAGTAAGTTGTTGCTTTGGCTCCAAGTCGCATCCTGGCACAGTCTTTGGGCTGTTATGTATCTTGACAATGGCCGTTATAGACTTCGCAATAGCCATTATGATGCCTGTTATGGTTTCTATATTGCTACCAATAAACTCATGTTGCCACAGCTTGATCACAGCAGTGGTAAGTATAGGGAATAGCCATTGTGAGTTGCCATAACACCCATTGTGAGTCATGGCGCAGCCTTAATTCAGCAACTTGCTTCAAAACATCCTCGAATTTTCTTCTTTTTACCTAAAACAAAAATAAAGGTCATTGTGAAGAAAAAAAAATGAAATTTTTTACTAATGAGATGCTAAACAAGTATAATTTCATTCTAAATACAGTGTGAATGATATAAAAAATATGATCAGTTTAGCACTTATCACCGGTGAACCTTATGGTGAACTTGCTTATTTGGATGTTTTGATTACTTTTATGCATTTGATCAGTTTGTGGTTTAAGCTTTATGTTGTTTAATGCATCGAATTGCATGAGAACTCTGTGTTTGATTTCTAGGTTGTACTCGGTTGCGTGACCATCACCCTTGTACTAAACTCACTTGATTTGAAAGGGATTCATGTATGAATACATTGTGACCATCGGGTATTTCATACCCCTCCAACCATTAGTGATGAATCTAGGTATTGTGTTTGACTCTAATTAGAGACTTCCCAAAGTGTAATGTAATTGTAGGAGGAGTTGGTCAGAAGAGATTCCGAGCCAATACTTGTACAGGATTAAGGGTTGAACGCCATTACCATCGGGGTTGACCTACTTTAGGTTGTCTCTTGGCCCAAACCAACATTGCTTTGTAATCTTAACATCCTTCTAGCTTTAGTAGCCCCGAGGGGATCTGTATCCGTGACCATCTTCTTCCATAGAAATCCCACTCCTTCACCTGGTTGTGTAGACACCTTCTTTTAGTTCTTTTTCCCTTTTTAGTAATGTAAAGCACTCACTTGAATTTGTAGCCTAGACAATGATCAAAGAGGAAGTAAGGGTAGCTCTTTGGCCCATGGAATATGAGACCTGGGTCACTCACAGAGTATTACTTGACAACCCTGTGCACTTGCGGGAGTCACACCAAGCGATGAATCAATCAAGAAAGCAATCGCTAGTAAAGGCGGTACCCAAATAACAAATCCCCCTAGATTTTCTAAAGCAAAAGGACCTCAAATACTAGATTTAATTTCAAGTTCATTTGATCACAAAGATTCCTAGATTAAATTACTATCTTTCTCAAGGATATTAACAACTAACTCTAGGTTGATTAATTAAAATCTCATTCCAATTAAATCTCCCAAAGTTTGTACTAATTGTTTGGTAAATCCCTCTATCAAATTTGACAATAATTAAAGGATTTATATCATCACACATGTAGGATTATATGCAACTCCTTTCATTTATCGTAGATCTATTTATGTAGAGGGATTTCTCAATCTCACTCAAATAAAATCAAACATAAATTGATGCACTAGCAATATTAAACTCAAGATAATCAAGAACACAATTGAGTCACAATAATAATGAGTATTAAATCAATATAATCAAAGTTAAATTATCAAATCCATCCTAAAGTTCATCAATATCCAAATACTAAAAGATGTTTAGTTCCTCGACCTAAAAAAAATTACATCAAATCTAAAGAAGAAACATGAAACCAATGGAAACATAATAAGTCCCTTTTGAATCTTCACGATCCTTTTGGTTTGATGGAATTCTCACCAAGGATGCTTAACCCTCGATATTTAATCAATGTTAGATCTTTGACAACCATTCAAAGATCACCTCCAAAGAAGTCCTAGAAGCATTTATCATAAAAGCACAAGGATTTACCATGAATAGACATGGGAGCTATTGTTGCTTTAGAAGTTTTCACATGTAATTTTTATGCTTTAATTTAAAATCTTATGCATGAATTAATCATGGATCTACACATTAATTTATTTTATGAGATTTGGCATCTAAATTGCATCATAAACATGAACCTTAAGGACTTTAATTTAAATGTGGGCACTCCCTTAGTTGATAGGGTGTATGGAAAAGATGTATATTAAAGGGGAAAGGTAGAAAGGTTGTGCCTTGTTCTTTGATTTTAGCTATGATAAAGATGGTTTTAAAGCATACTTAATACATGTTATACAATCTTGAACTACAAATGTATCTTTAAAGAATATTCTAGCAGTAAGTGAGTTTCAATACATATCTCCAAATGATCTACATGGTTTGTTACCTAATAAAGAGATAGAGCACACTATCGAGTTTGCACCGTTTGGTATAGGGATTATAAATTTTTGGTGATATCGTTTGGTATAGCAAATGAACTAGTAACTTTTATGAACTTATGACCAAGATATTTTGGTAACATCTTATAACTTTGTAATTATGTTTATTAATGATATACTAGTGTATTTAGAAGCTATGAAGAACATGAAAAACATATAATGATTGTCCTATAAACGTTGAGTAAGAAAAATTATTATGCAAAGACAGATCCAAAAAAGATAATGGTAATAGTTAAATAAGAAGCACTAAAGAATGTTATAAAGGTCTAGAGTTTCTTTAGATTTGTTGGATATAGTGTTTCAACAGACTAGAGTGTGTTAGAAAAGTTTTGATGAATTAAAAAGTTGATCAACTTCAGCTTCAATTTTGGATACTCCTATATGTATTAGGAAATTATGGTTAATAATGATGCTTGTCATCAAGGATTGGAATATGCCTTAATGTAATATGCATCTAAACAAGGAAAACCATATGAATTATCTTACCAAATGCATGATTTAGATCTTGCGGTTATTGTATTTGCATTAAAAATATGGGACGTTATCAATATGGTGAAGCCTTTCAAATTTTCATAAATCATAAGCATTTGAAATATTTGATAAACCATAAGGAATTGAACATGGGATAGAGGGGATAATTAGAACTATTATAAGACTACACCATCAAGTATCATCATGGGAAGGCCAATGTTGTAGCTAATGCTTTAAGCAAAAAGTTGAGTAGCAATACTACACATCTTAGGTATATCTAGTATCACATCTAAATTCAATTGTGGACTACAAGTGTTAAGCTAGACATTAAATAGGTTGAAGTATTACTTGATAGCGTCAAATTAGGCTAGTGTTGTATGATAGAATAAAGAAACATAGAGTATAGGTTCATGTCTGAAGAAAATAATTGAGAAAATGAACCTAAAAAAAGTGCGAGCTTTGAAATATAGAATGATATTAATAGTGAGAAGTAGAGTTTGTATGTTTGATGTTAATAATTTATGGTTGAATATATTAGAAGAAGCACATGATGCTCCATGTACTATTCAACTAGGAAAACCAAATATGTACAACATTTTGGAGTCTCACTTTTGGTGGTTTGGATTTAAAAAAAGATGTAGCAAAGTATATCTTTACATATTCAACCTATCAGTAGAACAAGATAGAACATCAAAAACCAACTAAGAAGTCACATTTATTGTTAATTAAAACTTGGAAATTGAAAGTAATAATTATGGATTTTATGATTAGATACCTAAGACACAAAGGAAGAATGATGCCATATGGGACAATAAGAAATCAAGAGAGAGGCAACTGGAAAATGGATATTGAAATATTCCATTGTTAGTTGCACACATTGTACACATTATTGATGATATCAATGTCTAATTATCTACTAAATAAGACTTCATATATTCAACTAATTTTTGTTATGAATTGACAAGGTCCCCTTGCGTATATCCCGCAAGTGCACGGGTTTGTCGAAGTAATAATCCCGGATAAGCAGGTATCGTATCCACAGGGAGTAGGGAATAAAAACACTTAATTAGCTTCTTAGCTATGTGAAAGATCAATAGTGATATATGTGACAATGATTCAATTCTCAAAATTAAAAACAACAAGTAAGAGAGCACAAGTAAATGAGAAGGTAAGGCAATCGATAAATATGGGGTACCCGGATATTGCTCCGCCTAGGACAATCGTTTCAAGTGCAAGAACCCTCTATTATGCTTCCTAATTAATGCAACAGTGAGTCATGGAAATCCTTAATTACATAGTCCCAAATCTAAGGTCAACCATGTCTAACTCTATACATGTCCCGGAGGACAGATTGGATAACCTCTCAACCTCACACTCGCATAGAATTGCAATGAGCTCTAGGGATTCCAAGTGGTAAATCACTTCCTAATTATAGACCTAACCCTTTGGTCCAGGTGGAAGGTCCCTAACCACAATTAAGCCCTAGATACTAAGATCACTTCTATGCTTCACTCCATTGCACCTGCAACTAAGCCCCAGCGGAAGGTCATCCCTTAGACCATTCATTCTATTATGGCCACAAAGAACTCGAGGAACGGAGGTAGAATCTAACACATCAGAGGGGAAAGGGGACGCTCCTGTACCTCTCGACTCACCCTCGTAACCCTCTCCAACCTAGCTTTGTCTAACACTCATGGTGTGTCACTCACTCACAAGGTTACCAACAAGAACTCTCAACCCTAGTGTCACTCTAGGGGAGTATTCAAACAATCAAGCATTCAAGGTTGGAACTCACAATAAACATCAATTAATTGAAAGCATAATAAAGAGATTCAATGAAACGAATACATCCTAGGGTTCACAAATACCCAAGTACCCAGTAGGGGTTTAGCTCTCCAAGGAGCAAATTACAATCAAATAAATAGAATGTAAAAGCAATGAATCCATAGAAACCCCCCTCGATAGCTGTGTCGATGGTCTTGTGTAGAGTCCTCTACTCGTCGCAAAGGGTCCTTTGTCCGGCCTAGGATACACCTCGCCAGATCGGTGTCGACGAAAGCACTACCAATAACCTTCTTCCTAACAACGAGCGATGTCAGAGCCGTAGAACCTCTCCAAAACCCTAGCCAATATCTCTCAAAACCCTAGCCAAAGCCCTCTCTCAAGTTGGGGAAAAGATCAAGAAAAGAATGCTGAAATCGAGGCTGAATCGGCTTTAAATAGGGCTAGAATCGGGGATCCACACGCCCCTATGGCTGCCCCTGTGGATTTTTCACACGGGCATGTGGAAATTCCACACGCCTGTGTGGATTCTCTGTTCTGCAGTTTTCTCGGCCGGGTATGAACAGTGCTTCTATAGTACTTTGCTACAGTATTCACCCTGAAATACATCCCCGATCCATACTTTCATCGAGGTAACGAAAATGGGCACACGTTCACGTCGTGGATCGCTTTGCTTCTTCAATAACGGATAAGCTGATGGAGATCTTGTTCTATGTGCATAAGTCGGAATGCTTGAGTGTGATTGCCCTTGTGCCCCTCCAAATGGTTGTGCTAAGTCAAATATGAGGAGGTTGGCACACACTCCAGCATCTTACACCCGATGACAAGGTCCCCTTGCGTATATCCCGCAAGTGTACGGGTTTGTCGAAGTAATAATCCTGGGTGAGCGGGTATCGAATCAACAAGGAGTAGGGAATAAAAATGCGTAATTCGATTCTTAGCTATGTGAAAGATCAATGATAATGAGTATGATAATGATTCAATTCTCAACAGTAAAAGCAAAAAGAAAGGGAGCAAAAGTAAAGATGGGGTACCCGGATAATGCTCCACCTAGGACAATTGTTTCAAGTACAAGAACCCTCTATTATGCTTCCTAATCAATGTAATGGTGAGTCGTGGGAATCCTTAATTACATAGTCCCAAATCTAAGGTCAACTATGCCTAACTCTATACATGTCCCGGAGGAGAAATCGAACAATCTCAACACCTCGCACTCGCATAGGGTTGCAATGAGCTCTAGGGATCCCAAGTGATAAATCTCTTCCTAATTATAGACCTCACCCTTTGGTCCAGGTGGAAGGTCCCAAACCACAATTAAGCCCTAGATACTAAGATCACCTCAACGCTTCACCCGCTGCACGCAGCAACTAAGCCCCTAGTGGAAGTTCATCCCTTAGACCATTCACTCTATTATAGCCGCAAAGAACTCGAGGAACGGAGGTAAAATCTATCACACCGGAGGGGAAAGGGGACGCTCCCTGCACCTCTCGACTCACCCACTCAACCCTCTCCAACCTAGCTTTTGTCTAACGCCGTGGTGTGTCACTCACTCACAAGGTTACCAACGGGAACTCTCAACCCTAGTGTCACTCTAGGGGAAATATTCATACAATCAAGCATTCAAGGTTGGAACTCACAATAAACATCAATTTATTGAAAGCATAATAAAAGAGGTTCAAAAGAAACAAATACATCCTAGGGTTCACAATACCCGAGTACCCACTAGGGGTTTAGCTCTCCATGGAGCTAAGTACAATCAATGAAATAGAATGTAAAAAGCAAAGAATCCATAAAGAAACCCCCTCGATAGTCGTGTCGATGGTCTTGTGGAAAGTCCTCTACTCATCGTCCAAGGATTCCCTCGTCCGGTATAGGATACACCTTGACGGAAGCTCCCCTACAAACCTTCTTCCTAAGGAATGATGATGTCAGAGCCGTAGAACCTCTCCAAAACCTTGGCCAATACCCTCGAAACCCTAGCTGAAAGCCATCTCTGCAAGTTGGGGAAAAAGATGGAGAAAAGAATACCAAAATCGGGGCTGAATCAGCTTTAAATAGGGCTGGAATCGGGCGACTACATGGGCGTGTATGCTCCACGCGCCCGTGCGGAATTTCCACATGGGGGTGTATAATTTCCACACGCCCTGTGGATTCTCTGCTTCTCGGTTTCTCGACCGGCCGTGAGCAGTCTCGCTAAAAGTGCTCACTACTGATGTTTGCCCCTGAATAGCTTCCCAATTCCATACTTTCATCAGGGTAATGCAAAGCGGGCACACGTTCACGTCGTGAATCACTTGCTTCTTCAATGGTGTACACGTTGGTGGAGCTCTTGTGCTATGTGCATAAGTCGGAATGCTTGAATGTAAGTGCCTTTGTGCCCCTCCAAATGGATGTGCCCACTCGAATACGAGGAGGTTGGCACACACTCTAGCATCTCACACCTGACCTATGTCTTCGCATTTGAACCTTAGCAAGATTTCCTCCAAAATTGGTGCATTATGATCCACATTGGCCTATTTCCTTCATACTCGGCCTCACAACCCTGCCTGTATAAAAATAACATAAAAACACACATATTAGTGTAAAAACCAAAGAAAAGTAATGCTCAACATAAGGAAAGAATGCTTCGCATTCATATCACACAAGCACTTATCAAACTCCCCCACACTTAAGCTTTTGCTTGTCCTCAAGCAAAAATTAAATATTCTGTGCATCAATGAAGAAAATATTGGAAGTGCTTGGCCTTAGGTTTACCAAAGTATACAAAGAGAGCATTCTACAAGTGAGGGAAATTTCAACACTAAATGTGAAAAATCGAAACTCTAGATAAAAACTTGAATAAAAAAGGACAACAAACCCGAAATCGTGAAAGTGTGTGGACTCACTCAAGTCAACCCAAGATATACTCCTCAAAGCTCTAAGTATAAGGGACTTATTTAACTACACAAGTGACAACGATTTCAAAGATGGTAGTAGCTTCACACATCCTCTAAGGTAGCCCTTTCCAAAGCGGCCGCTAAGGTGCCTTTCACACTTTCGAGGTTGTAGCTCTTTCTACCTGAGTGGTAGCTTTTACTCATCCTATGAGATAGCTCTTTCTCTAATTAGGCCATAGCTAGTATCCGACTTATGAGAGTAGCTTCATACTTCATAGGTGGTAGCTCTTTCCACCCAACAAGCACAAATAAATAATAAAACTATTTTGTTCCTCAAAATTTAGCACAAGAAAAATAAACCTCGACTAGTCCCTTTTAACATCGAACATGAGTTTCCAATAGAGTTCAAAGAGTGAGTAGTGCACTAAGTGTAAATCGGGCAAAAAAATTCCTAGAAATTCAAGCAAGAACTAGAGGATGAAAAACATTCAATGTTAGAAATTCTCCCTAAACTCAAGAATACAATCATTGCAACTAAGGTGAACCGCCATTGGCTATGTGAGCATATAACAATCAAGAACAATAGAAAAGATTTGTCCACTATGAAACTCCCCCCCACACTTAAGTTGTACATTGTCCCCAATGTACACATGCAAGCTCACTCAAAAATATAAAATCATTCAAAAAGCAAATGTGGGAGAAGCAATCAAAACAATACTCCCCTGACTCCTAGTGTGGCGTTTGATGAAGCTAGTTCGTTAGGAGTAGTGTTCCAACGGGTTGTGAAGCTCACACGGCCAAGTACCTTAGTACCTTGGCCGTGCCCATGACTAAGTCTCAATTCCCAAGAAGACAAGACCATCTGCACGCATACACGAGGGGGTTCAGTGAAGCTCAATAAAGACAAAATAAATCGAGTGTATATAAAAGATGAAGCAATGAATACAACTCGATGATGCACAAATGAAAATAAACTCAAAGGAGAATCCTTTCTGAGTGAACAAGTCTAAGAACAAGAAAAATAAAAATAAAATGCAAGAAAGTAAAGGAAAGGAAAATCCGGTGTCAGTGTCGCTCTCAGGCGCCGGTGCTGCTGCAGCTGCTGGTGAAGCACATAGTGGGTCTACCGGTGCCGCGGTAGAGGATGGAGGTGCTAGAGGAACTGAAGGTCTGGATCTCAGTAGATCTCGTATAAAGTCGAACCGAGCCATAAGATCTGTGTACTGAGCTGACTGCATAGCCCGGATCTCCGCTACCTCAGTCCGAATCTCTCTCACATCGATCTCCAGCCTCTCAATACGATCATAAGCTCAAGTACCCGGTGCTATGTAGGTGTGGGAATCACTGGACACCCCCTCAAGATCTCCCTCGCCTCCCCGGTATATAGACTCGGCATAAACCTCCGTACTCAACCCCATCATCCCGATCGGATCAAACGCAAGAGGAGTAGGCACAACTGCGCCCTCCTCAAAGACCACGTAAGGCGCCGCCCAAACCCATTCCCAAAATAAGTCCGGTGATATAGGAGCCAAGAAACAATAAACTCACTCGCCGAATGACCCCGGTACTGCAGAATATCCGCCAGTATGCATCGCAAGTGAAGTGGTACATTGCGGGCCATGGAGTACAAAAAGAGCAAATCCAGCTTGGTCAGCAAATCGTGTTATCTCGCTCGACTGCCACGGACCTCGCTAATAATCACGGCAAATATCTCAGTAGTCGAACCGGGATAAGCTAAAGGCCTTCGACAACCCCGGTTCATACACCCCGTGGCCACACAAAATCCTATACGCATGATATGGAGTCACAGATACTCAAAAATCTGTTGGTAATCGTCCACACTCCATCAGAGCCTGTAAGCTGACATCGCATGAGCCCGTCCGAATCGCGAACTTAGTGACACTCATGGAGAATGGATGTCCGAATGCTCAAAACTATATCGCCTCCGTGGTATCAAATCTCCCATTATTAAACAAAACTCAAAAGACGCTAAAACCTCTAGCGTCAATACGCAGTAAGCTGGCTCACTGATCGTCAGCAGCCTCCTCCAGCTTCCCACCGCTAGCATCTCCTCAATTTCATTAGTCACCTCATCACCCCGCTGAATATCTTTCAGCACTTGTAAATGTACGAAACAAGTGTGACCAAACCCGAGTGCTGAAAGTCTCTCGAATCGAGCTTGATGCTCGGGGTTTGAGAATTCCATGTGTAATGGCTCGGGTGGTGTGAGTCTGAGACGCTTCACTTCATTTTTCTTCACGCGAGGGGCCATATCTGTAGTACAAAAGAAGAAAAAATGATCAAAAGAATCTCAAAAAGCAATATATCGTAGATTCCACACGGACTTTGTGGAAATTACCCACAACCTGTGGATCTCATAGGGCGTGAAGCTCCCCGCACGGGTGCACAACAACTCTCAAAAATTTGATTTTTAAAACCAATTCTAAACACTTCTTAAACATATACCATGCATGGAAATTGCAATCAAAGATATTTAATCTATGAAAAACAAGAGTTGGCGAAGAAAAAGAGGATGAAAAAGGTTACCAAAGAAATATTGTGAAAAACTCTAAAAAACTCGAAAAATCGGTATGATATGTGAAGCAAAAATCCTCCCAAAACAACGATGAACAATCGAATGATGATCGAATTCGTTCTCTAGCGACTGGAGATGAAGAATGAGACGGATCACAAGGGTTTTAAGGAAAAAAAAAATCACGTGCATCTTTGACTCTGACCGCTCTCGTACGGGCGTGTAGAAAATACCCACACACGTGCATCTGACCCACAGGAGAAGACGCACACCCCTGTGGCTTCTCTGGTCATCCGAGAAGAATACCAAGTGCCCGTGTGGAAAATCCCCATGGGCGTAGACATTCACATGCCCAATTCATAGGGGCAACTGCACGCCCCTGTGTTTTCTCGGGATGGAGAGAACTCCTCTGCAGGGTTTCACACGGGCATATGGAAATTACCCATGCCCGTGCAAGTAGCTTTCATTAAGGTCGCCACTCGGGCGAGTCCACGCCCTGTGTCTCTGGGAAAAATCCGCCCAACTCGTAGAATTCACACGGCCGCGGAAATTACCCACGGCGTCCGACAACACATGGTCTCTCACAGGGCGCCAGACGCACCGCTGCCATCTCTGGATGGGCTCGCAGTATACACCCACGAGTGTGTGGAAATTCCACACTCCCGTGTGTTTTCTCTGGATAACTTAGAAAAAAATCTGCAGGCTCTGCAGAAAATTTCGGAACATGCTTTCACACTCAGATCATGTCCTATTATGCAAATTTTACCAGCAAAAAATATGAAATAGAGCTCACACGACCAAACTTCGCCAATTCTACATGAAAACACACGATTAAAAAAAAATCAAAGTTCACAAGGAAATGTCAACACAAACATCTAATAGATTTAAACACCAACACTTAACAAATAATTAATGCAAAAAAAAACTAAACTAAAAGCTAAGACAACAGTAAACACTTGGGTTGCCTCCCAAGAAGCGCTTGTTCAACATCACTAAGCTTGACATACCTTGCCTTACCTCATGGGGGTTCATGGAGGAAAAATACTCTCTATTGTCACTATAAATCTCTCCGCCATAGTATGGTTTCAGCCTCATGTCCATTCACTTTGAATGTGCCCTTCTCCCGGATGGTTAATCTCAATGGCTCCATGGGGTGAAACTTCGGTTATGGTATACGGACCAGACCACCTCGATTTGAGTTTCCCCGGAAATAAACGTAAACGAGAGTTGAACAAGAACACCCGATCGATCCCGCCTTTGAAGTCCTTCGCATCTTAATATACTTGTCATGCCACTTCCAAATTCTCTCCTTGTATATCCTTGCATTCTCATATGCCTTCATCCTCCATTCGTTTAACTCGTTGAGATGTAACATTCGTTGCTCTCCAGATTTGCGCAAATTGAAATTCATCACTTTAATTGGCCAATATGCTTTGTGCTCTAATTCCACCGGTAAATGACAAGATTTTCCATACACTAAATTATAGGGAGTGGTCCCTATTGGAGTTTTATATGCTATTCTATGAGCCCAAAGTGTGTCATTCAATCTTTCGGACCAGTCTCGTTTCCCTTGTTCCACTGATTTGGTTAATATTCTCTTGAGCTCTCTATTTGTGACCTCCACTTGCCCACTTGTTTGCGGATGATAAGGAATCCTTGGAGTTCCAAAGCGGGTGAATAGCTTCTTCAAAAACTTCACCACAGTTCGTGCATCATTAGTTGGAAGAGCTTAGGTTTCCACCCACTTGGAAACATAGTCAACTTCCACCAGAATGTATTGATTTCCATTGGACTTTTGAAATGGTCCCATAAAATCAATTCCCCAAACATCAAATACCTCGTAGAATTGTATGGGATTTTGAGGCATCTTGTCCCTTCGCGATAAATTTCCAGCCCTTTGACAACTATCACATCAGAAAACAAACTCGATGAACATCTTGGAATAAGGTTGGCCAATAGAACCCAGGGCATAAAAACCTTCTCTCGCAGCTCAACTTGAAGTATAATGCCTCCACCGGCCAGAGTGACAATCGCAATGATGTTCCAACCTTCCTCTCTAGAAACGCACCTTCGAACCACCTGATCTGCATAAATACGGAACAAGTAAGGATCTTCCTAAAAAGTTCTTAAGGTCACCGAAAAAATTTCTTCTTTTGTCGAAAAGCTTAAACCCCCTTCAAGCATCTGCCCCGATAGATAATTCGCAAAAATTTGCGTAACCATGGAACATCTTTCGATTCTAATTCTCGCACTCGCATAAAAAGTGCTCTTCAGGGAAAAAAATCATTAATTTCCTTTGTTTGCCGTGTTCTTGCCCCTCACAACCTTCTAGTCTCGATAGATGGCTCGGCGACCACATTCTCGTCCCCTTTTTATCTTTGATTTACATATCAATTTCATAACAACAATATCCACCGAATCAATCTCGGCTTCAGCATCCGCCTTTGTTCATGAGATAACGGAGTGCGTAATGATCCGTGAATACGGTGACATTAGATAGGATGAGATATGGTCTGAATTTATCAAAAGCATACACTACAGCTAATAATTTCTTTTCAATAGTGGTGTAATTCTCTTGTGCACTTGTGAGAGTTTTGCTAGCATAATAGATCGGTTGATATTGCTTATTTCTTCTCTGACCCAAAACCGCTCCCACTGCATAATCACTAGCATCACACATTATTTCGAACGGCTCATCCCACTTCGGTGTTGTCAGGATTGGTGCTTGCACTAACTTTTCTTTCAACACATTGAATGCATTCAGACAGTCGTTTTTGAACTCAAAAGGGGTATCCTTCTCCAGAAGTTTGGTCAACGGTTGGGAGATTTCCGAAAAGTCCTTAATAAACCTTCTGTAAAAACCTGCATGACCCAAGAAACTGCGGATCCCCTTTACATTCGTAGGTGGAGGAAGCTTGTCAATTATCTCAATCTTCGCCTTATCCACCTCCATACCTGCCTGGGAAATCTTATGTCCAAGGACAATGCCTTCTTGTACCATAAAGTGACACTTCTCCCAGTTTATGACGAGATTCGTCTCTTCACATCTCAATAATACTCTTTCCAAAATTGTTTAAGCAAGCATCGAAAAGAGTCCCCCTAACACTGAAAAATCATCCATGAAAACTTCCATAATATCTTCGAGAAAGTCATCAAAAATGGTCGCATGCAAGGTTTGAAATGTTCCGTATGCTACACAACCCGAAAAGACATTCTTCTATAAGCAAAGGTACCATATGGGCAAGTAAATGTGGTTTTCTCCTCGATCTTCCGTGTTATTGGAATTTGAAAAGTATCCCGATATGTCATCAAGGAAACAGTGAGAATTGATGTCCCGCTAGTCGCTCCAACATTTGGTCAATAAATGGCAAAGGAAAGTGATCTTTCCGAGTGACGCCATTCAGCTCTCCTATAGTCAATGCAAACTCGAGAACTAGTAACTGTCCTAGTGGGGATTAACTCATTCTTTTCATTCTTCAACACTGTCATTCCTCCTTTTTTCAGGAAAACTTGGGTTGGGCTCACCCACTTGCTATCTAATATGGGATAGATGATTCCCACATCCAAAAGTTTTATTACTTCCGCCTTAACAACTTCTTTCATATTTGGGTTCAATCTTCACGAGGTTGGATCACGATTTGTAGTCATCCTCCATTAGGATCTTATGAGTGCAGTAATGATGGGTTTTATACCCCTAATATCGGAGATCTTCCATGCAATAGCTGATTTGTGCTTTTTCAACATGCTAACAAGTTTATCCTTCTGCTCCGCAGACAAGTTTGAAGCTACAATCACATGGACTTTAGAGTCCTCCACTAAGAATGCATATTCCAAATGTGTTGGAAGAGTTTTAAGCTCAAGTTCGTGGTTCAACAATTGATGGGTGCAAGCCGCCTCTTTCAATTTATCAATCTCCTCGAAATCATTTGCCCTCATGTTCGCAGCTATTCTCCTCCTCTTCTAACCGGGTACCTATCTCTTTACAATTTGCAATGGATATCAACGTGTCCATTCCACATGAGTTCTACTTTTTGAATAGCAACCCCAATCGAAAAAGAGTTCTCGCCTCGTATCTTGATAGGAAGAATCAAACCCGAGCAAGTATTCTTTTCTCCTCAATTCGAATCAAACCGAAAAAGAGTTCCCTCGCCTATGTCTTCGCTGTTTGAACCTTAGCAAGATTTCCTCCAAAATCGGTGCATTATGATCCACATTGGCTTCTTTCCTTCATAATCGGCCTCACAACCCGAGAAAGGTAATGCTTAACATAAGGAAAGAATGCTTCGATTCATATCACACAAGCACTCTATCAAGAATACCAATAGAATCTTCAAGAATAGTAAATGTATAGCTATGAGGTGGTGTAAAAATATGGAAATATAAATATGCGAATATGCAATTAATATTACAATTGGTCTGTTAATACCGCAAGCATATGCGTGATCAAGTAATACCTCGTGGTTGAGCACAAGGGTCATATTTCCCGAGGAATGGTGAGAGGCTCCTATTACTTCATTTTTTTACTTAATCAATAGACTAACATTTTACGTTCTTTCTTTAATTTACTTCTACAACTATTACATAATACAATTGAAGAATCATTAAGCACAATTAGAAGGAGTTGAGAGAGCGTAAGATAGTTATCTTAATTATTACTTATGGTAGGCGTTGAGTGTGACAATTGTGTTCTAGAATTGGATTGGGGGATTAAAAAGGCCTATTAGTCCCAATCCCTTGGCAACTAGGTCTAAATCACTAGGAACTTAAGATAAAATCTATTCCACCACAGCCTCCTATTTTTGCCTTAAGTTCAAGAACTCCACTAGACGAGACAAAGCAAACCCTAAGCCTGAAGGGGAAACCGTCCCTCAATCTAGAGATCTAGCAATACCCAACCTCTTAGAATATGCATAGATCTAACATAGAATCGGTCTCCTAATGTGTGGGCATATCTTCCTCGTCCACATTAACAAGAGTATTATTCAAGCACACATGCAATGATTCACTTAAAACCAGAAAGATTTATTGAATATATCAATCAAAGTTCATAAACAATAATTAGAATACCTAAGCATATGATTCCCCAGAATTGGGGTCCTCTAATTGATATAAAAGAATATAAATCAATTAATAGCAATCATCCATAGGAAAGTATATAAAAAATCCTAGACTAACTCCCTCCAATAGGTCTGCCAAGGTTGAAGGTGAGAGGATCCCAAGATTGACAAGATGATGTCAAACACCTTCACAAGTCCTCCTCTAATGATGATTGGTGAATTATCCTGAGAAACTTTCTAGAATCTATTGGAGTGTGGAATGAACTAGTCTTCAAACCGCCTCAGATGTCCGAAAAACTCCGCCACCCTACCTTATTTGACAAAAGAATCTCCCATTGATAAGAAAACCCTAGGTATTTATCATATCGGGTCTCACTATAGCCTCACCCACAAGCATCGCTTTTGCCCGTGGTGAGTGTTATTGCTTGGCTCAAAGTCGCATCCTCGGCATGGCTCTTTGGCATTATGTGGTGAGACAACGGGGTGAAGGATTTCACAACGCTCGTTTATGAGGCGCCAGGCTTTTATGTTGCTTCCCAAGTAGTTCCACCATAACCGTAGTTGGGCATGGACAACAAACGGTGAGATTCTGCACCATAGCCGCTTTGGAGTCGTGGTGAAATTCGATCTCAAAGAACTTGGCTGATCAAACACACCGTTATTACCTTCTTTTTCCCTAAAATAGAAATAAAGGCCATGGTGAAGAAAAGAATGAAATTTCGTACTAATTAGGTGCTAAACATGTCAAAATCCATGCCAAATGCAATGTAAATGATATGTAAAATATGAACCATTTAATGGCTATTGCTCCTTGATTAAGTTCTCCCGAGGCACCATGGTCAGTTAGGGCCCGCTATGGGGTCATCGCCACCGCTATGGCTCATTTTTAATTGTTGGCAACGGGTCATTTTAGGACTCTATTATAGCCCAACGGCCTTACCACAAAGCGTGGTGCAAAGGCCGCATGCATCGGAAAACCCAAAGACATAGCAGTCTCCGCTGGAACGACTGCGATGAATTACTATGCCATGACCATGGGCATTGCAGGCCCATGACAGCACTCATCCAAATTCTTTCTTAAAACACATCTCTCCACCAACAAGCAACACAACGGGTGTATAAATCTGCTAGATCAGGCCCATTATGCTATAAACAATGAGGAAACTCAAGTACTTCCTATGTAAAACCGGCATGAAAATAACCTCGATATTAGTACTAGACTCCATGACAACCAAATTTCGCTCATAGAATTCAACAAAGATGAGTCATCTTCACACAATTAAGTTAATACCACTACTTTATTTGCTATAGCACTAGATGATTAAAAACTAAAACTAAATAAAATGAAATGAACCCACGTACATAAAAACTACTTGGGTCGTTCCCCAAGAAGAGCCAAGTTTTAGAGTATGAGCTCCTGACGCACTCGGCCTTCCTTACCTCAATACGACTTTGGGCTCGCTTGGAGTAAAGAGAATAAGTTTTCATTATCCGCTTTCCGTCAAAGTGATGTGCTGTATTATCAATTTCCAGTAGCGGATCTCATCCCCTCCGGTTCTACTCCCTTCCTTCATACCTTCTTTGTCATCGCGGATCTCTACATTACTCCTTTTGTTATTCCTCGAAGTTATACCTTTTGTGGGTCTTGATTGTTCTTCCTCAAGCTACCCTTTCAAAGTACTCGGTGAAACGGGTTTACCTAGCAAACACACATCCCGCACATCCTGTGTATTATTAGAATAATTAGGTTCATGCAAATAACATTCATCATCTTGTTCTACGTAGTGTTTCATGGCATTTAGGGAGCTCTGTGGCTAATTCACTTCTTCATTTCCCAATTTCTTTTAATGTCATCTTTCCATCTTTCCAACTGATTGTAGACCCGGGGATGTGTTTAGAAGAATGGTCTCCAAAGATAATGGGTCTCTTCTATCCTCATCTATGCTCAAGAATCACAAT